>NW_026893202.1:135000-155000 GCF_033815535.1 Pezoporus flaviventris | reverse complement strand
CGGCTCTGGGAGCAGAGGCCAGACGTTCGTGCACGAATCGCTGAGCTACTGGGCAGCTGAGAAGCACCTTTGGAGAGGTTGCATTCAAATGTACTTTTAGGTATGAAACCGAGGAGTGACAGCAATAATGGTGAAAGCATTGCAAAGTTGACTGTGTGCTGAAGATGCGCAGCACATTCTTTCCCTCCTGGCTCTTCGACTGTGGGAGCAGACGGCAACCGTTCGTGCTCTACTCACTGTGCTGCTGGGCAGCCGAGAGCAAGCTCTGAAGAGGGTGTATTCAAATGGACCTTTAGGTATGAAAGCGAGGAGCGACAGCAATGATGGTGACACCGTTGCAAAGCTGACTGTGTGCTGAAGATTCCCAGCACATGCTTTCCCTCCTGGCTCTTCGGATCTGGTAGCAGAAGCCAGACGTTCGTGCACTAATCGCTCTGCCCCTGGGCAGTCGAGAACAAGCTTCGGAGAGGTTGCCCTCAAATGGACTTTTAAGTATGAAAGCAAGGAGAGACAGCAATGATGGTGACACCGTTGCAAAGCTGACTGTGTGCTGAAGATGCCCAGCACATGTTTTCCCTCCGGGCTCTTCGGCTCTGGGAGCAGAGGCCAGACATTCATGCTCTACTGACTGTGCTGCTGGGCAGCCAAGAGCAACGAGCAGAGAAGTTGGATTCAAATGAACTTCTAGGTATGAAAGTGAGGAGCGACAGCAATGATGGACGCACTAGGTCAAAGCTGAATGTGTGCAGAAGATTCAGAGCACCAGCTTTCCCTCCGGGCTCTTCGACTGTGGGAGCAGACGGCAACTGTTCGTGCTCTACTCACTGTGCTGCTCGGCAGCCGAGAGCAAGCTCCGAAGAGGGTGCATTCAAATGGACGTTTAGGTATGACACCGAGGAGCGACAGCAATGATGGTGACACCGTTGCAAAGCTGACTGTTTGCTGAAGATGCCCAGCACATGCTTTCCCTCCTGGCTCTTCGGCTCTGGCAGGAGACGGCAACCGTTCGTGCTCTACTCACTGTGCTGCTGGGCAGTCGAGAGCAAGCTCCGAAGAGGGTGCATTCAAATGGACCTTTAGGTATGAAAGCGAGGAGCGACAGCAATGATGCTGACACCGTTGCAAAGCTAACTGTGTGCTGAAGATGCCCAGCACATGCTTTCCCTCCTGGCTCTTCGGATCTGGGAGCAGAAGCCAGACGTTTGTGCACTAATCGTTCTGCCCCTGGGCAGCCGAGAACAAGCTTCGGAGAGGTTGCACTCAAATGGACTTTTAAGTATGAAAGCGAGGAGCGACAGCAATGATGGTGACACCGTTGCAAAGCTGACTGTGTGCTGAAGATGCCCAGCACATGCTTTCCCTCCTGGCTCTTCGGCTCTGGGAGCAGAGGCCAGACGTTCGTGCTCTAATCGCTGTGCTACTTGGCAGCCCAGAGCAAGCTCCGTAGAGGTTGCATTCGAGTGGACTTTTAGGTATGAAACCGAGGAGCGAAAGCAATGATGGTGACACCGTTGCAAAGCTAACTGTGTGCTGAAGATGCCCAGCACATGCTTTCCCTCCTGGCTCTTCGACTGTGGGAGCAGACGGCAACCGTTCGTGCTCTACTCACTGTGCTGCTGGGCAGCCGAGAGCAAGCTCCGAAGAGGGTGCTTTCAAATGGACGTTTAGGTATGAAAGCGAGGAGCGACAGCAATGATGGTGACACCGTTGCAAAGCTGACTGTGTGCTGAAGATGCCCAGCACATGCTTTCCCTCCTGGCTCTTCGGCTCTGGGAGCAGAGGCCAGACGTTCGTGCACGAATCGCTGAGCTACTGGGCAGCTGAGAAGCACCTTTGGAGAGGTTGCATTCAAATGTACTTTTAGGTATGAAACCGAGGAGTGACAGCAATAATGGTGAAAGCATTGCAAAGTTGACTGTGTGCTGAAGATGCGCAGCACATTCTTTCCCTCCTGGCTCTTCGACTGTGGGAGCAGACGGCAACCGTTCGTGCTCTACTCACTGTGCTGCTGGGCAGCCGAGAGCAAGCTCTGAAGAGGGTGTATTCAAATGGACCTTTAGGTATGAAAGCGAGGAGCGACAGCAATGATGGTGACACCGTTGCAAAGCTGACTGTGTGCTGAAGATTCCCAGCACATGCTTTCCCTCCTGGCTCTTCGGATCTGGTAGCAGAAGCCAGACGTTCGTGCACTAATCGCTCTGCCCCTGGGCAGTCGAGAACAAGCTTCGGAGAGGTTGCACTCAAATGGACTTTTAAGTATGAAAGCAAGGAGCGACAGCAATGATGGTGACACCGTTGCAAAGCTGACTGTGTGCTGAAGATGCCCAGCACATGTTTTCCCTCCGGGCTCTTCGGCTCTGGGAGCAGAGGCCAGACATTCATGCTCTACTGACTGTGCTGCTGGGCAGCCAAGAGCAACGAGCAGAGAAGTTGGATTCAAATGAACTTCTAGGTATGAAAGTGAGGAGCGACAGCAATGATGGACGCACTGGGTCAAAGCTGAATGTGTGCAGAAGATTCAGAGCACCAGCTTTCCCTCCGGGCTCTTCGACTGTGGGAGCAGACGGCAACTGTTCGTGCTCTACTCACTGTGCTGCTCGGCAGCCGAGAGCAAGCTCCGAAGAGGGTGCATTCAAATGGACGTTTAGGTATGACACCGAGGAGCGACAGCAATGATGGTGACACCGTTGCAAAGCTGACTGTGTGCTGAAGATGCCCAGCACATTCTTTCCCTCCTGGCTCTTCGGCTCTGGCTGGAGACGGCAACCGTTCGTGCTCTACTCACTGTGCTGCTGGGCAGTCGAGAGCAAGCTCCGAAGAGGGTGCATTCAAATGGACCTTTAGGTATGAAAGCGAGGAGCGACAGCAATGATGGTGACACCGTTGCAAAGCTGACTGTGTGCTGAAGATGCCCAGCACATGCTTTCCTTCCTGGCTCTTCGGCTCTGGGAGCAGAGGCCAGACGTTCGTGCTCTACTGACTATGCCGCTGGACAGCCAAGAGCAATGAGCGGAGAAGGTGGATTCAAATGAACTTATAGGTATGAAAGTGAAAAGCGTCAGCAATGATGGAGGCACTGTTGCAAAGCTGACTCTGTGCTGAAGATGCCCAGCACATGCTTTCCCTCCTGGCTCCTCCACTGTGCTAGCAGACGGCAACCGTTTGTGCTCTACTCACTGTGCTGCTGGGCAGCCGAGAGCAAGCTCCGAAGAGGGTGCATTCAAATTTACCTTTAGGTATGAAAGCGAGGAGCGACAGCAATGATGGTGACACCGTTGCAAAGCTGACTGTGTGCTGAAGATGCCCAGCACATGCTTTCCCTCCCGGCTCTTCGGATCTGGGAGCAGAAGCCAGAAGTTCGTGCACTAATCGCTGTGCTACTGGGCAGCTGAGAAGCAGCTTTGGAGAGGTTGCATTCAAATGTACTTTTAGGTATGAAACCGAGGAGTGACAGCAATAATGGTGACAGCATTGCAAAGCTGACTGTGTGCTGAAGATGCCCCGCACATGCTTTCCCTCCTGGCTCTTCGACTGTGGGAGCAGACGGCAACCCTAACCCTAACACTAACCCTAACCCTAACCATAACCCTAACCCTAACCATAACCCTAACCCTAACCCTAACCCTAACGCTAACCCAACCCTAACCCTAACCCTAACCCTACCCCTAACCCTAACCCTAACCCTAACCCTAACCCTAACCCTAAACCCTAACCCTAACTCTAACCCTAACCCCTAACCCTAAACCTAACCCTAAGCTTTCACCAGCTTTCCCTCCTGGCTCTTCGATTGTGGGAGCAGAGGGCAGCTGTTCGTGCTCTACTCACTGTGCAGCTGGGCAGCCGAGAGCAAGCTCCGAAGAGGGTGCATTCAAATGGACCTTTAGGTATGAAAGCGAGGAGCGACAGCAATGATGGTGACACCGTTGCAAAGCTGACGGTGTGCTGAAGATGCCCAGCACATGCTTTCCCTCCTGGCTCTTCGGATCTGGGAGCAGAAGCCAGACGTTCGTGCACTAATCGTTCTGCCCCTGGGCAGCCGAGAACAAGCTTCGGAGAGGTTGCACTCAAATGGACTTTTAAGTATGAAACCGAGGAGCGACAGCAATGATGGTGACACCGTTGCAAAGCTGACTGTGTGCTGAAGATGCCCAGTACATGCTTTCCCTCCTGGCTCTTCGGCTCTGGGAGCAGAGGCCAGACGTTAGTGCTCTAATCGCTGTGCTACTTGGCAGCCCAGAGCAAGCTCCGTAGAGGTTGCATTCGAGTGGACTTTTAGGTATGAAACCGAGGAGCGAAAGCAATGATGGTGACACCGTTGCAAAGCTAACTGTGTGCTGAAGATGCCCAGCAAATGCTTTCCCTCCTGGCTCTTCGACTGTGGGAGCAGACGGCAACCGTTCGTGCTCTACTCACTGTGCTGCTGGGCAGCCGAGAGCAAGCTCCGAAGAGGGTGCTTTCAAATGGACGTTTAGGTATGAAAGCGAGGAGCGACAGCAATGATGGTGACTCCGTTGCAAAGCTGACTGTGTTCTGAAGATTCCTAGCACATGCTTTCCTTCCTGGCTCTTCGAATCTGGGAGCAGAGGCCAGACGTTCGTGCTCTACTGACTGTGCCGCTGGACAGCCAAGAGCAATGAGCGGAGAAGGTGGATTCAAATGAACTTCTAGGTATGAAAGTGAAAAGCGTCAGCAATGATGGAGGCACTGTTGCAAAGCTGACTGTGTGCTGAAGATGCCCAGCACATGCTTTCCCTCCTGGCTCCTCCACTGTGCTAGCAGACGGCAACCGTTCGTGCTCTACTCACTGTGCTGCTGGGCAGCCGAGAGCAAGCTCTGAAGAGGGTGCATTCAAATGGACCTTTAGGTAGGAAAGCGAGGAGCGCCAGCAATGATGGTGACACCGTTGCAAAGCTGACTGTGTGCTGAAGATGCCCAGCACATGCTTTCCCTCCCGGCTCTTCGGATCTGGGAGCAGAAGCCAGAAGTTCGTGCACTAATCGCTGTGCTACTGGGCAGCTGAGAAGCAGCTTTGGAGAGGTTGCATTCAAATGTACTTTTAGGTATGAAACCGAGGAGTGACAGCAATAATGGTGACAGCATTGCAAAGCTGACTGTGTGCTGAAGATGCCCCGCAAATGCTTTCTCTCCTGGCTCTTCGACTGTGGGAGCAGACGGCAAACCTAACCATAACCCAAACCCTAACCCTAACCCTAACCCAAACCCTAAACCTACCCCTAACCGTAAACCTAACCCTAAACCTAACCATAACCCTAACCCTAACCCTAATCCCTAACCCTAACCCTAACCCTAACCCTACCCCTAACCCTAACCCTAACCCTAAACCTAACCATAACCCTAACCCTAACTCTAACCCTAACCCTAACCCTAACCCTAACCCTAACCCCTAACCCTAACCCCTAACCCTAACCCTAACCCTAACCCTAAGGTTTCACCAGCTTTCCCTCCTGGCTCTTCGATTGTGGGAGCAGACAGCAACTGTTCGTGCTCTACTCACTGTGCAGCTGGGCAGCCGAGAGCAAGCTCCGAAGAGGGTGCATTGAAATGGACCTTTAGGTATGAAAGCGAGGAGCGACAGCAATGATGGTGACACCGTTGCAAAGCTAACTGTGTGCTGAAGATGCCCAGCACATGCTTTCCCTCCTGGCTCTTCGACTGTGGGAGCAGACGGCAACCCTAACCCTAACCCTAACACTAACACTAACCCTAAGCCAACCCTAACCCTAACCCTAACCCTAACCCTACCCCTAACCCTAACCCTAACCCTAAACCTAACCATAACCCTAACCCTAATTCTAACCCCTAACCCTAACCCTTACCCTAACCCCTAACCCTAACCCCTAACCCTAACCCTAACCCTAACCCTAACCCTAACCCTAAGCTTTCACCAGCTTTCCCTCCTGGATCTTCGGTTGTGGGAGCAGACGGCAACTGTTCGTGCTCTACTCACTGTGCAGCTGGGCAGCCGAGAGCAAGCTCCGAAGAGGGTGCATTCAAATGGACCTTTAGGTATGAAAGCGAGGAGCGACAGCAATGTTGGTGACACCGTTGCAAAGCTGACTGTGTGCTGAAGATGCCCAGCACATGCTTTCCCTCCTGGCTCTTCGGATCTGGGAGCAGAAGCCAGACGTTTGTGCACTAATCGTTCTGCCCCTGGGCAGCCGAGAACAAGCTTTGGAGAGGTTGCACTCAAATGGACTTTTAAGTATGAAAGCGAGGAGCGACAGCAATGATGGTGACACCGTTGCAAAGCTGACTGTGTGCTGAAGATGCCCAGCACATGCTTTCCCTCCTGGCTCTTCGGCTCTGGGAGCAGAGGCCAGACGTTCGTGCTCTAATCGCTGTGCTACTTGGCAGCCCAGAGCAAGCTCTGTAGAGGTTGCATTCGAGTGGACTTGTAGGTATGAAACCGAGGAGCTAAAGCAATGATGGTGACACCGTTGCAAAGCTAACTGTGCTGAAGATGCCCAGCACATGCTTTCCCTCCTGGCTCTTCGACTGTGGGAGCAGACGGCAACCGTTCGTGCTCTACTCACTGTGCTGCTGGGCAGCCGAGAGCAAGCTCCGAAGAGGGTGCTTTCAAATGGACGTTTAGGTATGAAAGCGAGGAGCGACAGCAATGATGGTGACACCGTTGCAAAGCTGACTGTGTGCTGAAGATGCCCAGCACATGCTTTCCCTCCTGGCTCCTCCACTGTGCTAGCAGACGGCAACCGTTCGTGCTCTATTCACTGTGCTGCTGGGCAGCCGAGAGCAAGCTCTGAAGAGGGTGCATTCAAATGGACCTTTAGGTAGGAAAGCGAGGAGCGCCAGCAATGATGGTGACACCGTTGCAAAGCTGACTGTGTGCTGAAGATGCCCAGCACATGCTTTCCCTCCCGGCTCTTCGGATCTGGGAGCAGAAGTCAGAAGTTCGTGCACTAATCGCTGTGCTACTGGGCAGCTGAGAAGCAGCTTTGGAGAGGTTGCATTCAAATGTACTTTTAGGTATGAAACCGAGGAGTGACAGCAATAATGGTGACAGCATTGCAAAGCTGACTGTGTGCTGAAGATGCCCCGCACATGCTTTCTCTCCTGGCTCTTCGACTGTGGGAGCAGACGGCAAACCTAACCCTAACCCAAACCCTAACCCTAACCCTAACCCAAACCCTAAACCTACCCCTAACCGTAAACCTAACCCTAAACCTAACCATAACCCTAACCCTAACCCTAATCCCTAACCCTAACCCTAACCCTAACCCTACCCCTAACCCTAACCCTAACCCTAAACCTAACCATAACCCTAACCCTAACTCTAACCCTAACCCTAACCCTAACCCTAACCCTAACCCCTAACCCTAACCCCTAACCCTAACCCTAACCCTAACCCTAAGGTTTCACCAGCTTTCCCTCCTGGCTCTTCGATTGTGGGAGCAGACAGCAACTGTTCGTGCTCTACTCACTGTGCAGCTGGGCAGCCGAGAGCAAGCTCCGAAGAGGGTGCATTGAAATGGACCTTTAGGTATGAAAGCGAGGAGCGACAGCAATGATGGTGACACCGTTGCAAAGCTAACTGTGTGCTGAAGATGCCCAGCACATGCTTTCCCTACTGGCTCTTCGACTGTGGGAGCAGACGGCAACCCTAACCCTAACCCTAACACTAACACTAACCCTAAGCCAACCCTAACCCTAACCCTAACCCTAACCCTACCCCTAACCCTAACCCTAACCCTAAACCTAACCATAACCCTAACCCTAATTCTAACCCCTAACCCTAACCCTTACCCTAACCCCTAACCCTAACCCCTAACCCTAACCCTAACCCTAACCCTAACCCTAACCCTAACCCTAAGCTTTCACCAGCTTTCCCTCCTGGATCTTCGGTTGTGGGAGCAGACGGCAACTGTTCGTGCTCTACTCACTGTGCAGCTGGGCAGCCGAGAGCAAGCTCCGAAGAGGGTGCATTCAAATGGACCTTTAGGTATGAAAGCGAGGAGCGACAGCAATGTTGGTGACACCATTGCAAAGCTGACTGTGTGCTGAAGATGCCCAGCACATGCTTTCCCTCCTGGCTCTTCGGATCTGGGAGCAGAAGCCAGACGTTTGTGCACTAATCGTTCTGCCCCTGGGCAGCCGAGAACAAGCTTTGGAGAGGTTGCACTCAATAGACTTTTAAGTATGAAAGCGAGGAGCGACAGCAATGATGGTGACACCGTTGCAAAGCTGACTGTGTGCTGAAGATGCCCAGCACATGCTTTCCCTCCTGGCTCTTCGGCTCTGGGAGCAGAAGCCAGACGTTTGTGCACTAAACGTTCTGCCCCTGGGCAGCCGAGAACAAGCTTCGGAGAGGTTGCACTCAAATGGACTTTTAAGTATGAAAGCGAGGAGCGACAGCAATGATGGTGACACCGTTGCAAAGCTGACTGTGTGCTGAAGATGCCCAGCACATCCTTTCCCTCCTGGCTCTTCGACTGTGGGAGCAGAGGCCAGACTTTCGTGCTCTAATCGCTGTGCTACTTGGCAGCCCAGAGCAAGCTCTGTAGAGGTTGCATTCGAGTGGACTTGTAGGTATGAAACCGAGGAGCTAAAGCAATGATGGTGACACCGTTGCAAAGCTAACTGTGCTGAAGATGCCCAGCACATGCTTTCCCTCCTGGCTCTTCGACTGTGGGAGCAGACGGCAACCGTTCGTGCTCTACTCACTGTGCTGCTGGGCAGCCGAGAGCAAGCTCCGAAGAGGGTGCTTTCAAATGGACGTTTAGGTATGAAAGCGAGGAGCGACAGCAATGATGGTGACACCGTTGCAAAGCTGACTGTGTGCTGAAGATGCCCAGCACATGCTTTCCCTCCTGGCTCCTCCACTGTGCTAGCAGACGGCAACCGTTCGTGCTCTACTCACTGTGCTGCTGGGCAGCCGAGAGCAAGCTCTGAAGAGGGTGCATTCAAATGGACCTTTAGGTAGGAAAGCGAGGAGCGCCAGCAATGATGGTGACACCGTTGCAAAGCTGACTGTGTGCTGAAGATGCCCAGCACATACTTTCCCTCCTGGCTCTTCGGATCTGGGAGCAGAAGCCAGAAGTTCGTGCACTAATCGCTGTGCTACTGGGCAGCTGAGAAGCAGCTTTGGAGAGGTTGCATTCAAATGTACTTTTAGGTATGAAACCGAGGAGTGACAGCAATAATGGTGACAGCATTGCAAAGTTGACTGTGTGCTGAAGATGCGCAGCACATGCTTTCCCTCCTGGCTCTTCGATTGTGGGAGCAGACGGCAGCCGTTCGTGCTCTACTCACTGTGCTGCTGGGCAGCCGAGAGCAAGCTCTGAAGAGGGTGTATTCAAATGGACCTTTAGGTATGAAAGCGAGGAGCGACAGCAATGATGGTGACACCGTTGCAAAGCTGACTGTGTGCTGAAGCTTCCCAGCACATGCTTTCCCTCCTGGCTCTTCGGATCTGGTAGCAGAAGCCAGACGTTCGTGCACTAATCGCTCTGCCCCTGGGCAGTCGAGAACAAGCTTCGGAGAGGTTGCACTCAAATGGACTTTTAAGTATGAAAGCGAGGAGCGACAGCAATGATGGGGACACCGTTGCAAAGCTGACTGTGTGCTGAAGATGCCCAGCACATGTTTTCCCTCCGGGCTCTTCGGCTCTGGGAGCAGAGGCCAGACATTCATGCTCTACTGACTGTGCTGCTGGGCAGCCAAGAGCAACGAGCAGAGAAGTTGGATTCAAATGAACTTCTAGGTATGAAAGTGAGGAGCGACAGCAATGATGGACGCACTGGGTCAAAGCTGAATGTGTGCAGAAGATTCAGAGCACCAGCTTTCCCTCCTGGCTCTTCGACTGTGGGAGCAGACGGCAACTGTTCGTGCTCTACTCACTGTGCTGCTCGGCAGCCGAGAGCAAGCTCCGAAGAGGGTGCATTCAAATGGACCTTTAGGTAGGACACCGAGGAGCGACAGCAATGATGGTGACACCGTTGCAAAGCTGACTGTGTGCTGAAGATGCGCAGCACATGCTTTCCCTCCTGGCTCTTCGGCTCTGGCAGGAGACGGCAACCGTTCGTGCTCTACTCACTGTGCTGCTGGGCAGTCGAGAGCAAGCTCCGAAGAGGGTGCATTCAAATGGACCTTTAGGTATGAAAGCGAGGAGCGACCGCAATGATGGTGACTCCGTTGCAAAGCTGACTGTGTGCTGAAGATGCCCAGCACATGCTTTCCTTCCTGGCTCTTCGGCTGTGGGAGCAGAGGCCAGACGTTCGTGCTCTACTGACTGTGCCGCTGGACAGCCAAGAGCAATGAGCGGAGAAGGTGGATTCAAATGAACTTCTAGGTATGAAAGTGAAAAGCGTCAGCAATGATGGAGGCACTGTTGCAAAGCTGACTGTGTGCTGAAGATGCCCCGCACATGCTTTCCCTCCTGGCTCCTCCACTGTGCTAGCAGACGGCAACCGTTTGTGCTCTACTCACTGTGCTGCTGGGCAGCCGAGAGCAAGCTCCGAAGAGGGTGCATTCAAATTTACCTTTAGGTATGAAAGCGAGGAGCGACAGCAATGATGGTGACACCGTTGCAAAGCTGACTGTGTGCTGAAGATGCCCAGCACATGCTTTCCCTCCCGGCTCTTCGGATCTGGGAGCAGAAGCCAGAAGTTCGTGCACTAATCGCTGTGCTACTGGGCAGCTGAGAAGCAGCTTTGGAGAGGTTGCATTCAAATGTACTTTTAGGTATGAAACCGAGGAGTGACAGCAATAATGGTGACAGCATTGCAAAGCTGACTGTGTGCTGAAGATGCCCCGCACATGCTTTCCCTCCTGGCTCTTCGACTGTGGGAGCAGACGGCAACCCTAACCCTAACCCTAACCCTAACCCTAACCATAACCCTAACCCTAACCCTAACCCTAACGCTAACCCAACCCTAACCCTAACCCTAACCCTACCCCTAACCCTAACCCTAACCCTAACCCTAACCCTAACACTAACCCTAAACCCTAACCCTAACCCTAACCCTAACCCCTAACCCTAACCCTAACCCTAAGCTTTCACCAGCTTTCCCTCCTGGCTCTTCGATTGTGGGAGCAGACGGCAGCTGTTCGTGCTCTACTCACTGTGCAGCTGGGCAGCCGAGAGCAAGCTCCGAAGAGGGTGCATTCAAATGGACCTTTAGGTATGAAAGCGAGGAGCGACAGCAATGATGGTGACACCGTTGCAAAGCTGACTGTGTGCTGAAGATGCCCAGCACATGCTTTCCCTCCTGGCTCTTCGGATCTGGGAGCAGAAGCCAGACGTTCGTGCACTAATCGTTCTGCCCCTGGGCAGCCGAGAACAAGCTTCGGAGAGGTTGCACTCAAATGGACTTTTAAGTATGAAAGCGAGGAGCGACAGCAATGATGGTGACACCGTTGCAAAGCTGACTGTGTGCTGAAGATGCCCAGTACATGCTTTCCCTCCTGGCTCTTCGGCTCTGGGAGCAGAGGCCAGACGTTCGTGCTCTAATCGCTGTGCTACTTGGCAGCCCAGAGCAAGCTCCCTAGAGGTTGCATTCGAGTGGACTTTTAGGTATGAAACCGAGGAGCGAAAGCAATGATGGTGACACCGTTGCAAAGCTAACTGTGTGCTGAAGATGCCCAGCACATGCTTTCCCTCCTGGCTCTTCGACTGTGGGAGCAGACGGCAACCGTTCGTGCTCTACTCACTGTGCTGCTGGGCAGCCGAGAGCAAGCTCCGAAGAGGGTGCTTTCAAATGGACGTTTAGGTATGAAAGCGAGGAGCGACAGCAATGATGGTGACACCGTTGCAAAGCTGACTGTGTGCTGAAGATTCCTAGCACATGCTTTCCTTCCTGGCTCTTCGGATCTGGGAGCAGAGGCCAGACGTTCGTGCTCTACTGACTGTGCCGCTGGACAGCCAAGAGCAATGAGCGGAGAAGGTGGATTCAAATGAACTTCTAGGTATGAAAGTGAAAAGCGTCAGCAATGATGGAGGCACTGTTGCAAAGCTGACTGTGTGCTGAAGATGCCCAGCACATGCTTTCCCTCCTGGCTCCTCCACTGTGCTAGCAGACGGCAACCGTTAGTGCTCTACTCACTGTGCTGCTGGGCAGCCGAGAGCAAGCTCTGAAGAGGGTGCATTCAAATGGACCTTTAGGTAGGAAAGCGAGGAGCGACAGCAATGATGGTGACACCGTTGCAAAGCTGACTGTGTGCTGAAGATGCCCAGCACATGCTTTCCCTCCCGGCTCTTCGGATCTGGGAGCAGAAGCCAGAAGTTCGTGCACTAATCGCTGTGCTACTGGGCAGCTGAGAAGCAGCTTTGGAGAGGTTGCATTCACATGTACTTTTAGGTATGAAACCGAGGAGTGACAGCAATAATGGTGACAGCATTGCAAAGCTGACTGTGTGCTGAAGATGCCCCGCACATGCTTTCTCTCCTGGCTCTTCGACTGTGGGAGCAGACGGCAAACCTAACCCTAACCCAAACCCTAACCCTAACCCTAATCCAAACCCTAAACCTACCCCTAACCGTAAACCTAACCCTAAACCTAACCATAACCCTAACCCTAACCCTAACCCCTAACCCTAACCCTAACCCTAACCCTACCCCTAACCCTAACCCTAACCCTAAACCTAACCATAACCCTAACCCTAACTCTAACCCTAACCCTAACCCTAACCCTAACCCCTACACCCTAACCCCTAACCCTAACCCTAACCCTAACCCTAAGGTTTCACCAGCTTTCCCTCCTGGCTCTTCGATTGTGGGAGCAGACGGCAACTGTTCGTGCTCTACTCACTGTGCAGCTGGGCAGCCGAGAGCAAGCTCCGAAGAGGGTGCATTCAAATGGACCTTTAGGTATGAAAGCGAGGAGCGACAGCAATGATGGTGACACCGTTGCAAAGCTAACTGTGTGCTGAAGATGCCCAGCACATGCTTTCCCTCCTGGCTCTTCGACTGTGGGAGCAGACGGCAACCCTAACCCTAACCCTAACACTAACACTAACCCTAAGCCAACCCTAACCCTAACCCTAACCCTAACCCTACCCCTAACCCTAACCCTAACCCTAAACCTAACCATAACCCTAACCCTAATTCTAACCCCTAACCCTAACCCTTACCCTAACCCCTAACCCTAACCCCTAACCCTAACCCTAACCCTAACCCTAAGCTTTCACCAGCTTTCCCTCCTGGATCTTCGGTTGTGAGAGCAGACGGCAACTGTTCGTGCTCTACTCACTGTGCAGCTGGGCAGCCGAGAGCAAGCTCCGAAGAGGGTGCATTCAAATGGACCTTTAGGTATGAAAGCGAGGAGCGACAGCAATGATGGTGACACCGTTGCAAAGCTGACTGTGTGCTGAAGATGCCCAGCACATGCTTTCCCTCCTGGCTCTTCGGATCTGGGAGCAGAAGCCAGACGTTTGTGCACTAATAGTTCTGCCCCTGGGCAGCCGAGAACAAGCTTCGGAGAGGTTGCACTCAAATGGACTTTTAAGTATGAAACCGAGGAGCGACAGCAATGATGGTGACACCGTACAAAGCTGACTGTGTGCTGAAGATGCCCAGCACATGCTTTCCCTCCTGGCTCTTCGGCTCTGGGAGCAGAGGCCAGACGTTCGTGCTCTAATCGCTGTGCTACTTGGCAGCTCAGAGGAAGCTCCGTAGAGGTTGCATTCGAGTGGACTTTTAGGTATGAAACCGAGGAGCGACAGCAATGATGGTGACACCGTTGCAAAGCTAACTGTGTGCTGAAGATGCCCAGCACATGCTTTCCCTCCTGGCTCTTCGACTGTGGGAGCAGACAGCAACCCTAACCCTAACCCTAACACTAACCCTAAGCCAACCCTAACCCTAACCCTAACCGTACCCCTAACCCTAACCCTAACCCTAACCCTAACCATAACCCTAACCCTAACTCTAACCCTAACCCTAACCCTAACCCTAACCCCTAACCCTAACCCCTAACCCTAACCCTAACCCTAACCCTAACCCTAAGCTTTCACCAGCTTTCCCTCCTGGCTCTTCGATTGTGGGAGCAGACGGCAACTGTTCGTGCTCTACTCACTGTGCAGCTGGGCAGCCGAGAGCAAGCTCCGAAGAGGGTGCATTCAAATGGACCTTTAGGTATGAAAGCGAGGAGCGACAGCAATGATGGTGACACCGTTGCAAAGCTAACTGTGTGCTGAAGATGCCCAGCACATGCTTTCCCTCCTGGCTCTTCGACTGTGGGAGCAGACGGCAAACCTAACCCTAACCCTAACGCTAACACTAACCCTAAGCCAACCCTAACCCTAACCCTAACCCTAACCCTACCCCTAACCCTAACCCTAACCCTAAACCTAACCATAACCCTAACCCTAACCCTAACCCCTAACCCTAACCCTTACCCTAACCCCTAACCCTAACCCCTAACCCTAACCCTAACCCTAACCCTAACCCTAACCCTAAGCTTTCACCAGCTTTCCCTCCTGGATCTTCGGTTGTGGGAGCAGACGGGAACTGTTCGTGCTCTACTCACTGTGCAGCTGGGCAGCCGAGAGCAAGCTCTGAAGAGGGTGCATTCAAATGGACCTTTAGTTATGAAAGCGAGGAGCGACAGCAATGATGGTGACACCGTTGCAAAGCTGACTGTGTGCTGAAGATTCCCAGCACATGCTTTCCCTCCTGGCTCTTCGGATCTGGGAGCAGAAGCCAGACGTTTGTGCACTAATCGTTCTGCCCCTGGGCAGCCGAGAACAAGCTTTGGAGAGGTTGCACTCAAATGGACTTTTAAGTATGAAAGCGAGGAGCGACAGCAATGATGGTGACACCGTTGCAAAGCTGACTGTGTGCTGAAGATGCCCAGCACATGCTTTCCCTCCTGGCTCTTCGGCTCTGGGAGCAGAGGCCAGACGTTCGTGCTCTAATCGCTGTGCTACTTGGCAGCTCAGAGCAAGCTCCGTAGAGGTTGCATTCGAGTGGACTTTTAGGTATGAAACCGAGGAGCGACAGCAATGATGGTGACACCGTTGCAAAGCTAACTGTGTGCTGAAGATGCCCAGCACATGCTTTCCCTCCTGGCTCTTCGACTGTGGGAGCAGACGGCAACCCTAACCCTAACCCTAACCCTAACACTAACCCTAAGCCAACCCTAACCCTAACCCTAACCGTACCCCTAACCCTAACCCTAACCCTAAACCTAACCATAACCCTAACCCTAACCCTAACCCTAACCCTAACCCTAACCCCTAACCCTAACCCCTAAACCTAACCCTAACCCTAACCCTAACCCTAACCCTAAGCTTTCACCAGCTTTCCCTCCTGGCTCTTCGGTTGTGGGAGCAGACGGCAACTGTTCGTGCTCTACTCACTGTGCAGCTGGGCAGCCGAGAGCAAGCTCCGAAGAGGGTGCATTCAAATGGACCTTTAGGTATGAAAGCGAGGAGCGACAGCAATGATGGTGACACCGTTGCAAAGCTGACTGTGTGCTGAAGATTCCCAGCACATGCTTTCCCTCCTGGCTCTTCGGATCTGGGAGCAGAAGCCAGACGTTCGTGCACTAAACGTTCTGCCCCTGGGCAGCCGAGAACAAGCTTCGGAGAGGTTGCACTCAAATGGACTTTTAAGTATGAAAGCGAGGAGCGACAGCAATGATGGTGACACCGTTGCAAAGCTGACTGTGTGCTGAAGATGCCCAGCACATGCTTTCCCTCCTGGCTCCTCCACTGTGCTAGCAGACGGCAACCGTTCGTGCTCTACTCACTGTGCTGCTGGGCAGCCGAGAGCAAGCTCTGAAGAGGGTGCATTCAAATGGACCTTTAGGTAGGAAAGCGAGGAGCGCCAGCAATGATGGTGACGCCGTTGCAAAGCTGACTGTGTGCTGAAGATGCCCAGCACATGTTTTCCCTCTGGGCTCTTCGGCTCTGGGAGCAGAGGCCAGACATTCATGCTCTACTGACTGTGCTGCTGGGCAGCCAAGAGCAACGAGCAGAGAAGTTGGATTCAAATGAACTTCTAGGTATGAAAGTGAGGGGCGACAGCAATGATGGACGCACTGGGTAAAAGCTGACTGTGTGCAGAAGATTCAGAGCACCAGCTTTCCCTCCGGGCTCTTCGACTGTGGGAGCAGACGGCAACTGTTCGTGCTCTACTCACTGTGCTGCTCGGCAGCCGAGAGCAAGCTCCGAAGAGGGTGCATTCAAATGGACCTTTAGGTATGACACCGAGGAGCGACAGCAATGATGGTGACACCGTTGCAAAGCTGACTGTGTGCTGAAGATGCCCAGCACATGCTTTCCCTCCTGGCTCTTCGGCTCTGGCTGGAGACGGCAACCGTTCGTGCTCTACTCACTGTGCTGCTGGGCAGTCGAGAGCAAGCTCCGAAGAGGGTGCATTCAAATGGACCTTTAGGTATGAAAGCGAGGAGCGACAGCAATGATGGTGACACCGTTGCAAAGCTGACTGTGTGCTGAAGATGCCCAGCACATGCTTTCCTTCCTGGCTCTTCGGCTCTGGGAGCAGAGGCCAGACGTTCGTGCTCTACTGACTGTGCCGCTGGACAGCCAAGAGCAATGAGCGGAGAAGGTGGATTCAAATGAACTTCTAGGTATGAAAGTGAAAAGCGTCAGCAATGATGGAGGCACTGTTGCAAAGCTCACTGTGTGCAGAAGATGCCCAGCACATGCTTTCCCTCCTGGCTCCTCCACTGTGCTGGCAGACGTCAACCGTTTGTGCTCTACTCACTGTGCTGCTGGGCAGCCGAGAGCAAACTCCGAAGAGGGTGCATTCAAATGGACCTTTAGGTATGAAAGCGAGGAGCGACAGCAATGATGCTGACACCGTTGCAAAGCTAACTGTGTGCTGAAGATGCCCAGCACATGCTTTCCCTCCTGGCTCTTCGACTGTGGGAGCAGACGGCAACCCTAACCCTAACCCTAACCCTAACCCTAACCCTAACCCTAAACCTAACCATAACCCGAACCCTAACTCTAACCCTAACCCTAACCATAACCCTAACCCTAACCCTAACCCCTAACCCTAACCCTAACCCTAACCCTAACCCTAACCCTAGGCTTTCACCAGCTTTCCCTCCTGGCTCTTCAATTGTGGGAGCAGACGGCAACTGTTCGTGCTGTACTCACTGTGCAGCTGGGCAGCCGAGAGCAAGCTCCGAAGAGGGTGCATTCAAATGGACCTTTAGGTATGAAAGCGAGGAGCGACAGCAATGATGCTGACACCGTTGCAAAGCTAACTGTGTGCTGAAGATGCCCAGCACATGCTTTCCCTCCTGGCTCTTCGACTGTGGGAGCAGACGGCAACCCTAACCCTAACCCTAACCCTAACACTAACCCTAAGCCAACCCTAAACCTAACCCTAACCCTAACCATACCCCTAACACTAACCCTAACCCTAAACCTAACCATAACCCTAACCCTAACCCTAACACCTAACCCTAACCCTAACCCTAACCCCTAACCCTAACCCCTAACCCTAACCCTAACCCCTAACCCTAACCCTAACCCTAAGCTTTCACCAGCTTTCCCTCCTGGCTCTTCGGTTGTGGGAGCAGACGGCAACTGTTCGTGCTCTACTCACTGTGCAGCTGGGCAGCCGAGAGCAAGCTCCGAAGAGGGTGCATTCAAATGGACCTTTAGGTATGAAAGCGAGGAGCGACAGCAATGATGGTGACACCGTTGCAAATCTGACTGTGTGCTGAAGATGGCCAGCACATACTTTCCCTCCTGGCTCTTCGGATCTGGGAGCAGAAGCCAGACGTTTGTGCACTAGTCGTTCTGCCACTGGGCAGCCGAGATCCCAAGCTTTGGCAGAGGTTGCATCAAAAGGACTTTTGGCAAGTACCGAGGAGCGACAGCAATGATGGTGACACCGTTGCAAAGCTGACTGTGTGCTGAAGATGCCCAGCACATGCTTTCCCTCCTGGCTCTTCGGCTCTGGGAGCAGAGGCCAGACGTTCGTGCTCTAATCGCTGTGCTACTTGGCAGCTCAGAGCAAGCTCCGTAGAGGTTGCATTCGAGTGGACTTTTAGGTATGAAACCGAGGAGCAACAGCAATGATGGTGACACCGTTGCAAAGCTAACTGTGTGCTGAAGATGCCCAGCACATGCTTTCCCTCCTGGCTCTTCGACTGTGGGAGCAGACGGCAACCGTTCGTGCTCTACTCACTGTGCTGCTGGGCAGCCGAGAGCAAGCTCCGAAGAGGGTGCTTTCAAATGGACGTTTAGGTATGAAAGCGAGGAGCGACAGCAATGATGGTGACACCGTTGCAAAGCTGACTGTGTGCTGAAGATGCCTAGCACATGCTTTCCCTCCTGGCTCTTCGGCTCTGGGAGCAGAGGCCAGACGTTCGTGCACGAATCGCTGAGCTACTGGGCAGCTGAGAAGCACCTTTGGAGAGGTTGCATTCAAATGTACTTTTAGGTATGAAACCGAGGAGTGACAGCAATAATGGTGAAAGCATTGCAAAGTTGACTGTGTGCTGAAGATGCGCAGCACATTCTTTCCCTCCTGGCTCTTCGACTGTGGGAGCAGACGGCAACCGTTCGTGCTCTACTCACTGTGCTGCTGGGCAGCCGAGAGCAAGCTCTGAAGAGGGTGTATTCAAATGGACCTTTAGGTATGAAAGCGAGGAGCGACAGCAATGATGGTGACACCGTTGCAAAGCTGACTGTGTGCTGAAGATTCCCAGCACATGCTTTCCCTCCTGGCTCTTCGGATCTGGTAGCAGAAGCCAGACGTTCGTGCACTAATCGCTCTGCCCCTGGGCAGTCGAGAACAAGCTTCGGAGAGGTTGCCCTCAAATGGACTTTTAAGTATGAAAGCAAGGAGAGACAGCAATGATGGTGACACCGTTGCAAAGCTGACTGTGTGCTGAAGATGCCCAGCACATGTTTTCCCTCCGGGCTCTTCGGCTCTGGGAGCAGAGGCCAGACATTCATGCTCTACTGACTGTGCTGCTGGGCAGCCAAGAGCAACGAGCAGAGAAGTTGGATTCAAATGAACTTCTAGGTATGAAAGTGAGGAGCGACAGCAATGATGGACGCACTAGGTCAAAGCTGAATGTGTGCAGAAGATTCAGAGCACCAGCTTTCCCTCCGGGCTCTTCGACTGTGGGAGCAGACGGCAACTGTTCGTGCTCTACTCACTGTGCTGCTCGGCAGCCGAGAGCAAGCTTCGAAGAGGGTGCATTCAAATGGACGTTTAGGTATGACACCGAGGAGCGACAGCAATGATGGTGACACCGTTGCAAAGCTGACTGTTTGCTGAAGATGCCCAGCACATGCTTTCCCTCCTGGCTCTTCGGCTCTGGCAGGAGACGGCAACCGTTCGTGCTCTACTCACTGTGCTGCTGGGCAGCCGAGAGCAAGCTCCGAAGAGGGTGCATTCAAATGGACGTTTAGGTATGAAAGCGAGGAGCGACAGCAATGATGGTGACACCGTTGCAAAGCTGACTGTGTGCTGAAGATGCCCAGCACATGCGTTCCCTCCTGGCTCTTCGGATCTGGGAGCAGAAGCCAGACGTTCGTGCACTAATCGTTCTGCCCCTGGGCAGCCGAGAACAAGCTTCGGAGAGGTTGCACTCAAATGGACTTTTAAGTATGAAAGCGAGGAGCGACAGCAATGATGGTGACACCGTTGCAAAGCTGACTGTGTGCTGAAGATGCCCAGCACATGCTTTCCCTCCTGGCTCTTCGGCTCTGGGAGCAGAGGCCAGACGTTCGTGCTCTAATCGCTGTGCTACTTGGCAGCCCAGAGCAAGCTCCGTAGAGGTTGCATTCGAGTGGACTTTTAGGTATGAAACCGAGGAGCGAAAGCAATGATGGTGACACCGTTGCAAAGCTAACTGTGTGCTGAAGATGCCCAGCACATGCTTTCCCTCCTGGCTCTTCGACTGTGGGAGCAGACGGCAACCGTTCGTGCTCTACTCACTGTGCTGCTGGGCAGCCGAGAGCAAGCTCCGAAGAGGGTGCTTTCAAATGGACGTTTAGGTATGAAAGCGAGGAGCGACAGCAATGAT
>NW_026893202.1:0-130000 GCF_033815535.1 Pezoporus flaviventris | reverse complement strand
GCTCCTCCACTGTGCTAGCAGACGGCAACCGTTCGTGCTCTATTCACTGTGCTGCTGGGCAGCCGAGAGCAAGCTCTGAAGAGGGTGCATTCAAATGGACCTTTAGGTAGGAAAGCGAGGAGCGCCAGCAATGATGGTGACACCGTTGCAAAGCTGACTGTGTGCTGAAGATGCCCAGCACATGCTTTCCCTCCCGGCTCTTCGGATCTGGGAGCAGAAGTCAGAAGTTCGTGCACTAATCGCTGTGCTACTGGGCAGCTGAGAAGCAGCTTTGGAGAGGTTGCATTCAAATGTACTTTTAGGTATGAAACCGAGGAGTGACAGCAATAATGGTGACAGCATTGCAAAGCTGACTGTGTGCTGAAGATGCCCCGCACATGCTTTCTCTCCTGACTCTTCGACTGTGGGAGCAGACGGCAAACCTAACCCTAACCCAAACCCTAACCCTAACCCTAACCCAAACCCTAAACCTACACCTAACCGTAAACCTAACCCTAAACCTAACCATAACCCTAACCCTAACCCTAATCCCTAACCCTAACCCTAACCCTAACCCTACCCCTAACCCTAACCCTAACCCTAAACCTAACCATAACCCTAACCCTAACTCTAACCCTAACCCTAACCCTAACCCTAACCCTAACCCCTAACCCTAACCCCTAACCCTAACCCTAACCCTAACCCTAAGGTTTCACCAGCTTTCCCTCCTGGCTCTTCGATTGTGGGAGCAGACAGCAACTGTTCGTGCTCTACTCACTGTGCAGCTGGGCAGCCGAGAGCAAGCTCCGAAGAGGGTGCATTGAAATGGACCTTTAGGTATGAAAGCGAGGAGCGACAGCAATGATGGTGACACCGTTGCAAAGCTAACTGTGTGCTGAAGATGCCCAGCACATGCTTTCCCTCCTGGCTCTTCGACTGTGGGAGCAGACGGCAACCCTAACCCTAACCCTAACACTAACACTAACCCTAAGCCAACCCTAACCCTAACCCTAACCATAACCCTACCCCTAACCCTAACCCTAACCCTAAACCTAACCATAACCCTAACCCTAATTCTAACCCCTAACCCTAACCCTTACCCTAACCCCTAACCCTAACCCCTAACCCTAACCCTAACCCTAACCCTAACCCTAACCCTAAGCTTTCACCAGCTTTCCCTCCTGGCTCTTCGGTTGTGGGAGCAGACGGCAACTGTTCGTGCTCTACTCACTGTGCAGCTGGGCAGCCGAGAGCAAGCTCCGAAGAGGGTGCATTCAAATGGACCTTTAGGTATGAAAGCGAGGAGCGACAGCAATGTTGGTGACACCATTGCAAAGCTGACTGTGTGCTGAAGATGCCCAGCACATGCTTTCCCTCCTGGCTCTTCGGATCTGGGAGCAGAAGCCAGACGTTTGTGCACTAATCGTTCTGCCCCTGGGCAGCCGAGAACAAGCTTTGGAGAGGTTGCACTCAAATGGACTTTTAAGTATGAAAGCGAGGAGCGACAGCAATGATGGTGACACCGTTGCAAAGCTGACTGTGTGCTGAAGATGCCCAGCACATGCTTTCCCTCCTGGCTCTTCGGCTCTGGGAGCAGAAGCCAGACGTTCGTGCACTAAACGTTCTGCCCCTGGGCAGCCGAGAACAAGCTTCGGAGAGGTTGCACTCAAATGGACTTTTAAGTATGAAAGCGAGGAGCGACAGCAATGATGGTGACACCGTTGCAAAGCTGACTGTGTGCTGAAGATGCCCAGCACATGCTTTCCCTCCTGGCTCTTCGGCTCTGGGAGCAGAGGCCAGACGTTCGTGCTCTAATCGCTGGGCTACTTGGCAGCCCAGAGCAAGCTCTGTAGAGGTTGCATTCGAGTGGACTTGTAGGTATGAAACCGAGGAGCTAAAGCAATGATGGTGACACCGTTGCAAAGCTAACTGTGCTGAAGATGCCCAGCACATGCTTTCCCTCCTGGCTCTTCGACTGTGGGAGCAGACGGCAACCGTTCGTGCTCTACTCACTGTGCTGCTGGGCAGCCGAGAGCAAGCTCCGAAGAGGGTGCTTTCAAATGGACGTTTAGGTATGAAAGCGAGGAGCGACAGCAATGATGGTGACACCGTTGCAAAGCTGACTGTGTGCTGAAGATGCCCAGCACATGCTTTCCCTCCTGGCTCCTCCACTGTGCTAGCAGACGGCAACCGTTCGTGCTCTATTCACTGTGCTGCTGGGCAGCCGAGAGCAAGCTCTGAAGAGGGTGCATTCAAATGGACCTTTAGGTAGGAAAGCGAGGAGCGCCAGCAATGATGGTGACACCGTTGCAAAGCTGACTGTGTGCTGAAGATGCCCAGCACATGCTTTCCCTCCCGGCTCTTCGGATCTGGGAGCAGAAGTCAGAAGTTCGTGCACTAATCGCTGTGCTACTGGGCAGCTGAGAAGCAGCTTTGGAGAGGTTGCATTCAAATGTACTTTTAGGTATGAAACCGAGGAGTGACAGCAATAATGGTGACAGCATTGCAAAGCTGACTGTGTGCTGAAGATGCCCCGCACATGCTTTCTCTCCTGGCTCTTCGATTGTGGGAGCAGACGGCAGCCGTTCGTGCTCTACTCACTGTGCTGCTGGGCAGCCGAGAGCAAGCTCTGAAGAGGGTGTATTCAAATGGACCTTTAGGTATGAAAGCGAGGAGCGACAGCAATGATGGTGACACCGTTGCAAAGCTGACTGTGTGCTGAAGCTTCCCAGCACATGCTTTCCCTCCTGGCTCTTCGGATCTGGTAGCAGAAGCCAGACGTTCGTGCACTAATCGCTCTGCCCCTGGGCAGTCGAGAACAAGCTTCGGAGAGGTTGCACTCAAATGGACTTTTAAGTATGAAAGCGAGGAGCGACAGCAATGATGGGGACACCGTTGCAAAGCTGACTGTGTGCTGAAGATGCCCAGCACATGTTTTCCCTCCGGGCTCTTCGGCTCTGGGAGCAGAGGCCAGACATTCATGCTCTACTGACTGTGCTGCTGGGCAGCCAAGAGCAACGAGCAGAGAAGTTGGATTCAAATGAACTTCTAGGTATGAAAGTGAGGAGCGACAGCAATGATGGACGCACTGGGTCAAAGCTGAATGTGTGCAGAAGATTCAGAGCACCAGCTTTCCCTCCTGGCTCTTCGACTGTGGGAGCAGACGGCAACTGTTCGTGCTCTACTCACTGTGCTGCTGGGCAGCCGAGAGCAAGCTCCGAAGAGGGTGCATTCAAATGGACCTTTAGGTATGACACCGAGGAGCGACAGCAATGATGGTGACACCGTTGCAAAGCTGACTGTGTGCTGAAGATGCCCAGCACATGCTTTCCCTCCTGGCTCTTCGGCTCTAGCAGCAGACGGCAACCGTTCGTGCTCTACTCACTGTGCTGCTGGGCAGTCGAGAGCAAGCTCCGAAGAGGGTGCATTCAAATGGACCTTTAGGTATGAAAGCGAGGAGCGACCGCAATGATGGTGACTCCGTTGCAAAGCTGACTGTGTGCTGAAGATGCCCAGCACATGCTTTCCCTCCTGGCTCTTCGGCTCTAGCAGCAGACGGCAACCGTTCGTGCTCTAATCTCTGTGCTACTTGGCAGCCCAGAGCAAGCTCCGTAGAGGTTGCATTCGAGTGGACTTTTAGGTATGAAACCGAGGAGCGAAAGCAATGATGGTGACACCGTTGCAAAGCTAACTGTGTGCTGAAGATGCCCAGCACATGCTTTCCCTCCTGGCTCTTCGACTGTGGGAGCAGACGGCAACCGTTCGTGCTCTACTCACTGTGCTGCTGGGCAGCCGAGAGCAAGCTCCGAAGAGGGTGCTTTCAAATGGACGTTTAGGTATGAAAGCGAGGAGCGACAGCAATGATGGTGACACCGTTGCAAAGCTGACTGTGTGCTGAAGATTCCTAGCACATGCTTTCCTTCCTGGCTCTTCGGATCTGGGAGCAGAGGCCAGACGTTCGTGCTCTACTGACTGTGCCGCTGGACAGCCAAGAGCAATGAGCGGAGAAGGTGGATTCAAATGAACTTCTAGGTATGAAAGTGAAAAGCGTCAGCAATGATGGAGGCACTGTTGCAAAGCTGACTGTGTGCTGAAGATGCCCAGCACATGCTTTCCCTCCTGGCTCCTCCACTGTGCTAGCAGACGGCAACCGTTTGTGCTCTACTCACTGTGCTGCTGGGCAGCCGAGAGCAAGCTCTGAAGAGGGTGCATTCAAATGGACCTTTAGGTAGGAAAGCGAGGAGCGCCAGCAATGATGGTGACACCGTTGCAAAGCTGACTGTGTGCTGAAGATGCCCAGCACATGCTTTCCCTCCCGGCTCTTCGGATCTGGGAGCAGAAGCCAGAAGTTCGTGCACTAATCGCTGTGCTACTGGGCAGCTGAGAAGCAGCTTTGGAGAGGTTGCATTCACATGTACTTTTAGGTATGAAACCGAGGAGTGACAGCAATAATGGTGACAGCATTGCAAAGCTGACTGTGTGCTGAAGATGCCCCGCACATGCTTTCTCTCCTGGCTCTTCGACTGTGGGAGCAGACGGCAAACCTAACCCTAACCCAAACCCTAACCCTAACCCTAATCCAAACCCTAAACCTACCCCTAACCGTAAACCTAACCCTAAACCTAACCATAACCCTAACCCTAACCCTAACCCCTAACCCTAACCCTAACCCTAACCATAACCCTAAACCTAACCCTAACCCTAAACCTAACCATAACCCTAACCCTAACTCTAACCCTAACCCTAACCCTAACCCTAACCCTAACCCCTAACCCTAACCCCTAACCCTAACCCTAACCCTAACCCTAAGGTTTCACCAGCTTTCCCTCCTGGCTCTTCGATTGTGGGAGCAGACGGCAACTGTTCGTGCTCTACTCACTGTGCAGCTGGGCAGCCGAGAGCAAGCTCCGAAGAGGGTGCATTCAAATGGACCTTTAGGTATGAAAGCGAGGAGCGACAGCAATGATGGTGACACCGTTGCAAAGCTAACTGTGTGCTGAAGATGCCCAGCACATGCTTTCCCTCCTGGCTCTTCGACTGTGGGAGCAGACGGCAACCCTAACCCTAACCCTAACACTAACACTAACCCTAAGCCAACCCTAACCCTAACCCTAACCCTAACCCTACCCCTAACCCTAACCCTAACCCTAAACCTAACCATAACCCTAACCCTAATTCTAACCCCTAACCCTAACCCTTACCCTAACCCCTAACCCTAACCCCTAACCCTAACCCTAACCCTAACCCTAACCCTAAGCTTTCACCAGCTTTCCCTCCTGGATCTTCGGTTGTGAGAGCAGACGGCAACTGTTCGTGCTCTACTCACTGTGCAGCTGGGCAGCCGAGAGCAAGCTCCGAAGAGGGTGCATTCAAATGGACCTTTAGGTATGAAAGCGAGGAGCGACAGCAATGTTGGTGACACCATTGCAAAGCTGACTGTGTGCTGAAGATGCCCAGCACATGCTTTCCCTCCTGGCTCTTCGGATCTGGGAGCAGAAGCCAGACGTTTGTGCACTAATCGTTCTGCCCCTGGGCAGCCGAGAACAAGCTTTGGAGAGGTTGCACTCAAATGGACTTTTAAGTATGAAAGCGAGGAGCGACAGCAATGATGGTGACACCGTTGCAAAGCTGACTGTGTGCTGAAGATGCCCAGCACATGCTTTCCCTCCTGGCTCTTCGGCTCTGGGAGCAGAAGCCAGACGTTCGTGCACTAAACGTTCTGCCCCTGGGCAGCCGAGAACAAGCTTCGGAGAGGTTGCACTCAAATGGACTTTTAAGTATGAAAGCGAGGAGCGACAGCAATGATGGTGACACCGTTGCAAAGCTGACTGTGTGCTGAAGATGCCCAGCACATGCTTTCCCTCCTGGCTCTTCGGCTCTGGGAGCAGAGGCCAGACGTTCGTGCTCTAATCGCTGGGCTACTTGGCAGCCCAGAGCAAGCTCTGTAGAGGTTGCATTCGAGTGGACTTGTAGGTATGAAACCGAGGAGCTAAAGCAATGATGGTGACACCGTTGCAAAGCTAACTGTGCTGAAGATGCCCAGCACATGCTTTCCCTCCTGGCTCTTCGACTGTGGGAGCAGACGGCAACCGTTCGTGCTCTACTCACTGTGCTGCTGGGCAGCCGAGAGCAAGCTCCGAAGAGGGTGCTTTCAAATGGACGTTTAGGTATGAAAGCGAGGAGCGACAGCAATGATGGTGACGCCGTTTCAAAGCTGACTGTGTGCTGAAGATGCCCAGCACATGCTTTCCCTCCTGGCTCCTCCACTGTGCTAGCAGACGGCAACCGTTCGTGCTCTACTCACTGTGCTGCTGGGCAGCCGAGAGCAAGCTCTGAAGAGGGTGCATTCAAATGGACCTTTAGGTAGGAAAGCGAGGAGCGCCAGCAATGATGGTGACACCGTTGCAAAGCTGACTGTGTGCTGAAGATGCCCAGCACATACTTTCCCTCCTGGCTCTTCGGATCTGGGAGCAGAAGCCAGAACTTTGTACACTAATCGCTGTGCTACTGGGCAGCTGAGAAGCAGCTTTGGAGAGGTTGCATTCAAATGTACTTTTAGGTATGAAACCGAGGAGTGACAGCAATAATGGTGAAAGCATTGCAAAGTTGACTGTGTGCTGAAGATGCGCAGCACATGCTTTCCCTCCTGGCTCTTCGACTGTGGGAGCAGACGGCAGCCGTTCGTTCTCTACTCACTGTGCTGCTGGGCAGCCGAGAGCAAGCTCTGAAGAGGGTGTATTCAAATGGACCTTTAGGTATGAAAGCGAGGAGCGACAGCAATCATGGTGACACCGTTGCAAAGCTGACTGTGTGCTGAAGATTCCCAGCACATGCTTTCCCTCCTGGCTCTTCGGATCTGGTAGCAGAAGCCAGACGTTCGTGCACTAATCGCTCTGCCCCTGGGCAGTCGAGAACAAGCTTCGGAGAGGTTGCACTCAAATGGACTTTTAAGTATGAAACCGAGGAGCGACAGCAATGATGGGGACACCGTTGCAAAGCTGACTGTGTGCTGAAGATGCCCAGCACATGTTTTCCCTCCGGGCTCTTCGGCTCTGGGAGCAGAGGCCAGACATTCATGCTCTACTGACTGTGCTGCTGGGCAGCCAAGAGCAACGAGCAGAGAAGTTGGATTCAAATGAACTTCTAGGTATGAAAGTGAGGAGCGACAGCAATGATGGACGCACTGGGTCAAAGCTGAATGTGTGCAGAAGATTCAGAGCACCAGCTTTCCCTCCGGGCTCTTCGACTGTGGGAGCAGACGGCAACTGTTCGTGCTCTACTCACTGTGCTGCTCGGCAGCCGAGAGCAAGCTCCGAAGAGGGTGCATTCAAATGGACCTTTAGGTATGACACCGAGGAGCGACAGCAATGATGGTGACACCGTTGCAAAGCTGACTGTGTGCTGAAGATGCCCAGCACATGCTTTCCCTCCTGGCTCTTCGGCTCTGGGAGCAGAGGCCAGACGTTCGTGCTCTAATCGCTGTGCTACTTGTCAGCCCAGAGCAAGCTCCGTAGAGGTTGCATTCGAGTATACTTGTAGGTATGAAACCGAGGAGCGAAAGCAATGATGGTGACACCGTTGCAAAGCTAACTGTGCTGAAGATGCCCAGCACATGCTTTCCCTCCTGGCTTTTCGACTGTGGGAGCAGACGGCAACCGTTCGTGCTCTACTCACTGTGCTGCTGGGCAGCCGAGAGCAAGCTCCGAAGAGGGTGCTTTCAAATGGACGTTTAGGTATGAAAGCGAGGAGCGACAGCAATGATGGTGACACCGTTGCAAAGCTGACTGTGTGCTGAAGATGCCCAGCACATGCTTTCCCTCCTGGCTCTTCGGCTGTGGGAGCAGAGGCCAGATGTTCGTGCACTAATCGCTGTGCTACTGGGCAGCTGAGAAGCAGCTTTGGAGAGGTTGCATTCAAATGTACTTTTAGGTATGAAACCGAGGAGTGACAGCAATAATGGTGACAGCATTGCAAAGCTGACTGTGTGCTGAAGATGCCCCGCACATGCTTTCCCTCCTGGCTCTTCGACTGTGGGAGCAGACGGCAACCCTAACCCTAACCCTAACCCTAACACTAACCCTAAGCCAACCCTAACCCTAACCCTAACCCTACCCCTAACCCTAACCCTAACCCTAAACCTAACCATAACCCTAACCCTAACCCTAACCCCTAACCCTAACCCTAACCCTAACCCTAACCCCTAACCCTAACCCCTAACCCTAACCCTAACCCTAACACTAAGCTTTCACCAGCTTTCCCTCCTGGCTCTTCGGCCGTGGGAGCAGACGACAACCGTTCGTGCTCTACTCACTGTGCTGCTGGGCAGCCGAGAGCAAGCTCCGAAGAGGGTGCTTTCAAATGGACGTTTAGGTATGAAAGCGAGGAGCGACAGCAATGATGGTGACACCGTTTCAAAGCTGACTGTGTGCTGAAGATGCCCAGCACATGCTTTCCCTCCTGGCTCCTCCACTGTGCTAGCAGACGGCAACCGTTCGTGCTCTACTCACTGTGCTGCTGGGCAGCCGAGAGCAAGCTCTGAAGAGGGTGCATTCAAATGGACCTTTAGGTAGGAAAGCGAGGAGCGACAGCAATGATGGTGACACCGTTGCAAAGCTGACTGTGTGCTGAAGATGCGCAGCACATGCTTTCCCTCCTGGCTCTTCGATTGTGGGAGCAGACGACAACCGTTCGTGCTCTACTCACTGTGCTGCTGGGCAGCCGAGAGCAAGCACGGAAGAGGGTGTATTCAAATGGACCTTTAGGTATGAAAGCGAGGAGCGACAGCAATGATGGTGACACCGTTGCAAAGCTGACTGTGTGCTGAAGATGCCCAGCACATGCTTTCCCTCCTGGCTCTTCGGATCTGGTAGCAGAAGCCAGACGTTCGTGCACTAATCGCTCTGCCCCTGGGCAGTCGAGAACAAGCTTCGGAGAGGTTGCACTCAAATGGACTTTTAAGTATGAAACCAAGGAGCGACAGCAATGATGGTGACACCGTTGCAAAGCTGACTGTGTGCTGAAGATGCCCAGCACATGTTTTCCCTCCTGGCTCTTCGGCTCTGGGAGCAGAGGCCAGACGTTCATGCTCTACTGACTGTGCTGCTGGGCAGCCAAGAGCAACGAGCAGAGAAGTTGGATTCAAATGAACTTCTCGGTATGAAAGTGAGGAGCGACAGCAATGATGGACGCACTGGGTCAAAGCTGAATGTGTGCAGAAGATTCAGAGCACCAGCTTTCCCTCCTGGCTCTTCGCCTGTGGGAGCAGACGGCAACTGTTCGTGCTCTACTCACTGTGCTGCTGGGCAGCCGAGAGCAAGCTCCGAAGAGGGTGCTTTCAAATGGACCTTTAGGTATGACACCGAGGAGCGACAGCAATGATGGTGACACCGTTGCAAAGCTGACTGTGTGCTGAAGATGCCCAGCACATGCTTTCCCTCACGGCTCTTCGGATCTGGGAGCAGAAGCCAGAAGCTCGTGCAATAATCGCTGTGCTACTGGGCAGCTGAGAAGCAGCTTTGGAGAGGTTGCATTCAAATGTACTTTTACGTAACTTTTACCCTAACCCTAACCCCTAACCCTAACCCCTAACCCTAACCCTAACCCTAACACTAAGCTTTCACCAGCTTTCACCAGCTTTCCCTCCTGGCTCTTCGGCCGTGGGAGCAGACGACAACCGTTCGTGCTCTACTCACTGTGCTGCTGGGCAGCCGAGAGCAAGCTCCGAAGAGGGTGCATTCAAATGGACCTTTAGGTATGAAAGCGAGGAGCGACAGCAATGATGGTGACACCGTTGCAAAGCTGACTGTGTGCTGAAGATGCCCAGCACATGCTTTCCCGCCTGGCTCTTCGGATCTGGTAGCAGAAGCCAGACGTTCGTGCACTAATCGCTCTGCCCCTGGGCAGTCGAGAACAAGCTTCGGAGAGGTTGCACTCAAATGGACTTTTAAGTATGAAAGCGAGGAGCGACAGCAATGATGGTGACACCGTTGCAAAGCTGACTGTGTGCTGAAGATGCCCAGCACATGTTTTCCATCCTGGCTCTTCGGCTCTAAGAGCAGAGGCCAGACGTTCATGCACTTATCACTGTGCCCCTGGGCAGCCGAGAACAAGCTTTGGAGACGTTGCATTCAAATGGACTTTTACATATGAAACCGAGGAGCGACAGCAATGATGGTGACACCGTTGCAAAGCTGACTGTGTGCTGAAGATGCCCAGCACGTGCTTTCCTCCGGGCTCTTCGGCTCTGGGAGCAGAGGCCAGACGTTCATGCTCTACTGACTGTGCTGCTGGGCAGCCAAGAGCAACGAGCAGAGAAGTTGGATTCAAATGAACTTCTAGGTATGAAAGTGAGGAGCGACAGCAATAATGGACGCACTGGATCAAAGCTGACTGTGTGCAGAAGATTCAGAGCCCCAGCTTTCCCTCCGGGCTCTTCGATTGTGGGAGCAGACGGCAACTGTTCGTGCTCTACTCACTGTGCAGCTGGGCAGCCGAGAGCAAGCTCTGAAGAGGGTGCATTCAAATGGACCTTTAGGTATGACACCGAGGAGCGCCAGCAATGATGGTGACACCGTTGCAAAGCTGACTGTGTGCTGAAGATGCCCAGCACATGCTTTCCCTCCTGGCTCTTCGACTGTGGGAGGAGACGGCAACCGTTCGTGCTCTACTCACTGTGCTGCTGGGCAGCCGAGAGCAAGCTCCGAAGAGGGTGCTTTCAAATGGACGTTTAGGTATGAAAGCGAGGAGCGACAGCAATGATGGTGACACCGTTGCAAAGCTGACTGTGTGCTGAAGATGCCCAGCACATGCTTTCCCTCCTGGCTCTTCGGCTCTGGGAGCAGAGGCCAGATGTTCGTGCAGTAATCGCTGTGCTACTGGGAGCTGAGAAGCACCTTTGGAGAGGTTGCATTCAAATGTACTTTTACGTATGAAACCGAGGAGTGACAGCAATAATGGTGACAGCATTCCAAAGTTGACTGTGTGCTGAAGATGCGCAGCACATGCTTTCCCTCCTGGCTCTTCGGCTGTGGGAGCAGACGACAACCGTTCGTGCTCTACTCACTGTGCTGCTGGGCAGCCGAGAGCAAGCTCTGAAGAGGGTGTATTCAAATGGACCTTTAGGTATGAAAGCGAGGAGCGACAGCAATGATGGTGACACCGTTGCAAAGCTGACTGTGTGCTGAAGCTTCCCAGCACATGTTTTCCCTCCGGGCTCTTCGGCTCTGGGAGCAGAGGCCAGACGTTCATGCTCTACTGAGTGTGCTGCTGGGCAGCCAAGAGCAACGAGCAGAGAAGTTGGATTCAAATGAACTTCTCGGTATGAAAGTGAGGAGCGACAGCAATGATGGACGCACTGGGTCAAAGCTGACTGTGTGCAGAAGATTCAGAGCACCAGCTTTCCCTCCTGGCTCTTCGACTGTGGGAGCAGACGGCAACTGTTCGTGCTCTACTCACTGTGCTGCTGGGCAGCCGAGAGCAAGCTCCGAAGAGGGTGCTTTCAAATGGACGTTTAGGTATGACACCAAGGAGCGACAGCAATGATGGTGACACCGTTGCAAAGCTGACTGTGTGCTGAAGATGCCCAGCACATGCTTTCCCTCCCGGCTCTTCGGATCTGGGAGCAGAAGCCAGAAGTTCGTGCACTAATCGCTGTGCTACTGGGCAGCTGAGAAGCAGCTTTGGAGAGGTTGCATTTAAATGTACTTTTAGGTATGAAACCGAGGAGTGACAGCAATAATGGTGACAGCATTGCAAAGCTGACTGTGTGCTGAAGATGCCCCGCACATGCTTTGCCTCCTGGCTCTTCGACTGTGGGAGCAGACGGCAACCCTAACCCTAACCCTAACCCTAACCCTAACCCAACCCTAACCCTAACCCTAACCCTACCCCTAACCCTAACCCTAACCCTAACACTAACCGTATACCTAACCCTAACCCTAACCCTAAGCCTAACCATAACCCTAACCCTAACCCTAACCCTAAACCTAACCCAACCCTAACCCTAACCCTAACCCTACCCCTAACCCTAACCATAACCCTAAACCTAACCATAACCCTAACCCTAACCCTAACCCCTAACCCAAACCCTAACCCTAACCCCTAACCCTAACCCCTAACCCTAACCCTAACCCTAACCCTAACCCTAACCCCTAACCCTAACCCTAACCCTAACCCTAACCTTTCACCAGCTTTCCCTCCTGGCTCTTCGATTGTGGGAGCAGACTGCAACTGTTCGTGCTCTACTCACTGTGCAGCTGGGCAGCCGAGAGAAGGCTCTGAAGAGGGTGCATTCAAATGGACCTTTAGGTATGAAAGCGAGGAGCGACAGCAATGATGGTGACACCGTTGCAAAGCTGACTGTGTGCTGAAGATGCCCAGCACATGCTTTCCCTCCTGGCTCTTCGGATCTGGGAGCAGAAGCCTGACGTTCGTGCACTAATCGTTCTGCCCCTGGGAAGCCGAGAACAACCTTCGGAGAGGTTGCACTCAAATGGACTTTTAAGTATGAAAGCGAGGAGCGACAGCAATGATGGTGACACCGTTGCAAAGCTGACTGTGTGCTGAAGATGCCCAGCACATGCTTTCCCTCCTGGCTCTTCGGCTCTGGGAGCAGAGGCCAGACGTTCATGCACTAATCGCTGAGCTACTGGGCAGCTGAGAAGCAGCTTTGGAGAGGTTGCATTCAAATGTACTTTTAAGCATGAAACCGAGGAGCGACAGCAATGATGGTGACACCGTTGCAAAGCTGACTGTGTGCTGAAGATGCCCAGCACATGTTTTCCATCCTGGCTCTTCGGCTCTAAGAGCAGAGGCCAGACGTTCATGCACTAATCACTGTGTCCCTGGGCAGCCGAGAACAAGCTTTGGAGACGTTGCATTCAAATGGACTTTTACATATGAAACCGAGGAGCGACAGCAGTGATGGTGACACCGTTGCAAAGCTGACTGTGTGCTGAAGATGCCCAGCACATGCTTTCCCTCCTGGCTCTTCGGCTCTGGGAGCAGAGGCCAGACGTTCGTGCTCTAATCGCTGTGCTACTTGGCAGCTCAGAGCAAGCTCCGTAGAGGTTGCATTCGAGTGGACTTTTAGGTATGAAACCGAGGAGCGACAGCAATGATGGTGACACCCTTGCAAAGCTGACTGTGTGCTGAAGATGCCCAGCACATGCTTTCCTTCATGGCCCTTCGACTGTGGGAGCAGACGGCAACCGTTCGTGCTCTACTCACTGTGCTGCTGGGCAGCCGAGAGCAAGCTCCGAAGAGGGTGCATTCAAATGGACCTTTAGGTATGAAAGCGTGGAGCGACAGCAATGATGGTGACACCGTTGCAAACCTGACTGTGTGCTGAAGATGCCCAGCACATGCTTTCCCTCCTGGCTCTTCGGCTCTGAGAGCAGAGGCCAGACGTTCGTGCTCTACTGACTGTGCGTCTGGGCAGCCAAGAGCAACGAGCAGAGAAGTTGGATTCAAATGAACTTCTAGGTATGAAAGTGAGGAGCGACAGCAATGATGGACGCACTGGGTCAAAGCTGACTGTGTGCAGAAGATTCAGAGCACCAGCTTTCCCTCCGGGCTCTTCGACTGTGGGAGCAGAAGGCAACCGTTCGTGCTCTACTCACTGTGCAGCTGGGCAGCCGAGAGCAAGCTCCGAAGAGGGTGCATTCAAATGCACCTTTAGGTATGAAAGCGAGGAGCGACAACAATGATGGTGACACCGTTGCAAAGCTGACTGTGTGCTGAAGATTCCCAGCACATGCTTTCCTTCCTGGCTCTTCGGCTATGGGAGCAGAGGCCAGACGTTCGTGCCCTACTGACTGTGCCGTTGGACAGCCAAGAGTAATGAGCGGAGAAGGTGGATTCAAATGAACTTCTAGGTATGAAAGTGAAAAGCGTCAGCAATGATGGAGGCACTGTTGCAAAGCTGACTGTGTGCTGAAGATGCCCAGCACATGCTTTCCCTCCTGGCTCCTCCACTGTGCTAGCAGACGGCAACCGTTCGTGCTCTACTCACTGTGCTGCTGGGCAGCCGAGAGCAAGCTCCGAAGAGGGTGCTTTCAAATGGACGTTTAGGTATGACACCAAGGAGCGACAGCAATGATGGTGACACCGTTGCAAAGCTGACTGTGTGCTGAAGATGCCCAGCACATGCTTTCCCTCCCGGCTCTTCGGATCTGGGAGCAGAAGCCAGAAGTTCGTGCACTAATCGCTGTGCTACTGGGCAGCTGAGAAGCAGCTTTGGAGAGGTTGCATTTAAATGTACTTTTAGGTATGAAACCGAGGAGTGACAGCAATAATGGTGACAGCATTGCAAAGCTGACTGTGTGCTGAAGATGCCCCGCACATGCTTTGCCTCCTGGCTCTTCGACTGTGGGAGCAGACGGCAACCCTAACCCTAACCCTAACCCTAACCCTAACCCAACCCTAACCCTAACCCTAACCCTACCCCTAACCCTAACCCTAACCCTAACACTAACCGTATACCTAACCCTAACCCTAACCCTAAGCCTAACCATAACCCTAACCCTAACCCTAACCCTAAACCTAACCCAACCCTAACCCTAACCCTAACCCTACCCCTAACCCTAACCATAACCCTAAACCTAACCATAACCCTAACCCTAACCCTAACCCCTAACCCAAACCCTAACCCTAACCCCTAACCCTAACCCCTAACCCTAACCCTAACCCTAACCCTAACCCTAACCCCTAACCCTAACCCTAACCCTAACCCTAACCTTTCACCAGCTTTCCCTCCTGGCTCTTCGATTGTGGGAGCAGACTGCAACTGTTCGTGCTCTACTCACTGTGCAGCTGGGCAGCCGAGAGAAGGCTCTGAAGAGGGTGCATTCAAATGGACCTTTAGGTATGAAAGCGAGGAGCGACAGCAATGATGGTGACACCGTTGCAAAGCTGACTGTGTGCTGAAGATGCCCAGCACATGCTTTCCCTCCTGGCTCTTCGGATCTGGGAGCAGAAGCCTGACGTTCGTGCACTAATCGTTCTGCCCCTGGGAAGCCGAGAACAACCTTCGGAGAGGTTGCACTCAAATGGACTTTTAAGTATGAAAGCGAGGAGCGACAGCAATGATGGTGACACCGTTGCAAAGCTGACTGTGTGCTGAAGATGCCCAGCACATGCTTTCCCTCCTGGCTCTTCGGCTCTGGGAGCAGAGGCCAGACGTTCATGCACTAATCGCTGAGCTACTGGGCAGCTGAGAAGCAGCTTTGGAGAGGTTGCATTCAAATGTACTTTTAAGCATGAAACCGAGGAGCGACAGCAATGATGGTGACACCGTTGCAAAGCTGACTGTGTGCTGAAGATGCCCAGCACATGTTTTCCATCCTGGCTCTTCGGCTCTAAGAGCAGAGGCCAGACGTTCATGCACTAATCACTGTGTCCCTGGGCAGCCGAGAACAAGCTTTGGAGACGTTGCATTCAAATGGACTTTTACATATGAAACCGAGGAGCGACAGCAGTGATGGTGACACCGTTGCAAAGCTGACTGTGTGCTGAAGATGCCCAGCACATGCTTTCCCTCCTGGCTCTTCGGCTCTGGGAGCAGAGGCCAGACGTTCGTGCTCTAATCGCTGTGCTACTTGGCAGCTCAGAGCAAGCTCCGTAGAGGTTGCATTCGAGTGGACTTTTAGGTATGAAACCGAGGAGCGACAGCAATGATGGTGACACCCTTGCAAAGCTGACTGTGTGCTGAAGATGCCCAGCACATGCTTTCCCTCATGGCCCTTCGACTGTGGGAGCAGACGGCAACCGTTCGTGCTCTACTCACTGTGCTGCTGGGCAGCCGAGAGCAAGCTCCGAAGAGGGTGCATTCAAATGGACCTTTAGGTATGAAAGCGTGGAGCGACAGCAATGATGGTGACACCGTTGCAAACCTGACTGTGTGCTGAAGATGCCCAGCACATGCTTTCCCTCCTGGCTCTTCGGCTCTGAGAGCAGAGGCCAGACGTTCGTGCTCTACTGACTGTGCGTCTGGGCAGCCAAGAGCAACGAGCAGAGAAGTTGGATTCAAATGAACTTCTAGGTATGAAAGTGAGGAGCGACAGCAATGATGGACGCACTGGGTCAAAGCTGACTGTGTGCAGAAGATTCAGAGCACCAGCTTTCCCTCCGGGCTCTTCGACTGTGGGAGCAGAAGGCAACCGTTCGTGCTCTACTCACTGTGCAGCTGGGCAGCCGAGAGCAAGCTCCGAAGAGGGTGCATTCAAATGCACCTTTAGGTATGAAAGCGAGGAGCGACAACAATGATGGTGACACCGTTGCAAAGCTGACTGTGTGCTGAAGATTCCCAGCACATGCTTTCCTTCCTGGCTCTTCGGCTATGGGAGCAGAGGCCAGACGTTCGTGCCCTACTGACTGTGCCGTTGGACAGCCAAGAGTAATGAGCGGAGAAGGTGGATTCAAATGAACTTCTAGGTATGAAAGTGAAAAGCGTCAGCAATGATGGAGGCACTGTTGCAAAGCTGACTGTGTGCTGAAGATGCCCAGCACATGCTTTCCCTCCTGGCTCCTCCACTGTGCTAGCAGACGGCAACCGTTCGTGCTCTACTCACTGTGCTGCTGGGCAGCCGAGAGCTAGCTCCGAAGAGGGTGCATTCAAATGGACCTTTAGGTATGAAAGCGAGGAGCGACAGCAATGATGGTGACACCCTTGCAAAGCTGACTGTGTGCTGAAGATGCCCAGCACATGCTTTCACTCCCGGCTCTTCAAATCTGGGAGCAGAAGCCAGAAGTTCGTGCACTAATCGCTGTGCTACTGGGCAGCTGAGAAGCACCTTTGGAGAGGTTGCATTCAAATGTACTTTTAGGTATGAAACCGAGGAGTGACAGCAATAATGGTGACAGCATTGCAAAGCTGACTGTGTGCTGAAGATGCCCCGCACATGCTTTCCCTCCTGGCTCTTCGACAGTGGGAGCAGACGGCAACCCTAACCCTAACCCTAACCCTAACCCTAAGCCTAAACCTAACCCAACCCTAACCCTAACCCTAACCCTAACCCTACCCCTAACCCTAACGCTAACCCTAACCCTAACACTAAACCCTAACCCTAACCCGTAACCCTAACCCTAACCCTAACCCTAACCCTAACCCTAAGCTTTCACCAGCTTTCCCTCCTGGCTCTTCGATTGTGGGAGCAGACGGCAGCTGTTTGTGCTCTACTCACTGTGCAGCTGGGCAGCCGAGAGCAAGCTCCGAAGAGGGTGCATTCAAATGGACCTTTAGGTATGAAAGCGAGGAGCGACAGCAATGATGGTGACACCGTTGCAAAGCTGACTGTGTGCTGAAGATGCCCAGCACATGCTTTCCCTCCTGGCTCCTCCACTGTGCTAGCAGACTGCAACCGTTCGTGCTCTACTCACTGTGCTGCTGGGCAACCGGGAGCAAGCTCCGAGGAGGGTTCATTCAAATGGACCTTTAGGTATGAAAGCGCGGAGCGATAGCAATGATGGTGACACCGTTGCAAAGCTGACTGTGTGCTGAAGATGCCCAGCACATGCTTTCCCTCCTGGCTCTTCGGATCTGGCAGCAGAATCCAGAAGTTCGTGCACTAATCGCTGTGCTACTGGGCAGCTGAGAAGCAGCTTTGGAGAGGTTGCATTCAAATGTACTTTTAGGTATGAAACCGCGGAGTGACAGCAATAATGGTGACAGCATTGCAAAGCTGACTGTGTGCTGAAGGTGCCCCGCACATGCTTTCCCTCCTGGCTCTTCGACTGTGGGAGCAGACGGCAACCCTAACCCTAACCCTAACCCTAACCCTGACCCTAAACCAACCCTAACCCTAACCCTACCCCTAACCCTAACACTAACCCTAAACCTAACCATAACCCTAACCCTAACCCTAAACCCTAACCCTAACCCTAAACCTAACCCTAACCCTAACCCCTAACCCTAACCCCTAACCCTAACCCTAACCCTAACCCTAACCCTAACCCTAAGCTTTCACCAGCTTTCCCTCCTGGCTCTTCGATTGTGGGAGCAGATGGCAACTGTTCGTGCTCTACTCACTGTGCAGCTGGGCAGCCGAGAGCAAGCTCCGAAGAGGGTTCATTCAAATGGACCTTTAGGTATGAAACCGAGGAGCGACAGCAATGATGGGGACACCGTTGCAAAGCTAACTGTGTGCTGAAGATGCCCAGCACATGCTTTCCCTCCTGGCTCTTCGACTCTGGCAGCAGACGGCAACCGTTCGTGCTCTACTCACTGTGCTGCTGGGCAGCCGAGAGCAAGCTCCGAAGAGGGTGCATTCAAATCGACCTTTCGGTATGAAAGCGAGGAGCGACAGCAATGATGGTGACACCGTTGCAAAGCTGACTGTGTGCTGAAGATGCCCAGCACATGCTTTCCCTCCGGGCTCTTCGGCTCTGAGTGCAGAGGCCAGACGTTCGTGCTCTACTGACTGTGCTGCTGGGCAGCCAAGAGCAACGAGCAGAGAAGTTGGATTCAAATGAACTTCTCGGTATGAAAGTGAGGAGCGACAGCAATGATGGAGGCACTGTTGCAAAGCTGACTGTGTGCAGAAAATTCAGAGCACCAGCTTTCACTACTGGCTCTTCGATTGTGGGAGCAGACGGCAACTGTTCGTGCTCTACTCACTGTGCTGCCGGGCAGCTGAGAGCAAGCTCCGAAGAGGGTGCATTCAAATGGACCTTTAGGTATGACACCGAGGAGCGACAGCAATGATGGTGACACCGTTGCAAAGCTGACTGTGTGCTGAAGATGCCCAGCACATGCTTTCCCTCCTGGCTCTTCGACTGTGGGAGCAGACGGCAACCGTTCGTGCTCTACTCACTGTGCTGCTGGGCAGCCGAGAGCAAGCTCCGAAGAGAGTGCTTTCAAATGGACGTTTAGGTATGAAAGCGAGGAGCGACAGCACTGCAGTGCGAGGTGGCAGGCTCAAACTTAGCGGGCGTCCCCACAGAGGCTCTGCCTCCCCCACATCGTATGAGGCTTGGGCTTTTATACTGAGAAAAATGCACACTCATTCCGACACAGGTGGCCAGCCTGTGCTGGAAGAAGTGGCCAGCAGTATCTACAGAGGTCTCCAAGGGTTGATAGAAACCTGGTCATACTTATATTTACCAACTTCTAGTACATGAGTATCACAGAGAAACTGTATGGGCTCTCCCTGTCAATTGCAAGAAAAAATCATAACATATAGAGCTTCCCACTCTTTAGCCCCCTGCTGTGTAGTAAACATAGGATATGCAAAGATGCCCATTGCAGAAAATTCCCCAGTAATGATCACATATTTGGTTACCCATTGTTACAACTGAGCGTCTCCAGGGCCAGTAAGTCTGAGCAGACCGACCCGGGAGACCAAGAGTCAGGGTCTGGAAACAGAGGATATAAATCTGACTCGGATTCAGGGGATTCGGGGGCTGATCCTTCATTTTTTCACTCTACGGCGTAGTGGGTTGGAGAGGCTCGCGGTTCCTTTAAATCTCCCGCTAGCGCATGATCCCTATTTTCTACTGCGTGCTTCACAGTGGCGCCGCAATCGATCCGGCGCCGAGGCACCGCCCTCTTTCTTTCGGATTCCTCGACATTTATCATACGTATCCCTTCTAATACACTTTCTCTGTCCTTTTCAAAGTCCCTACTTTCGGAACTGGGGTGGTGGGGGAGCAGGGGGTTACACCTCCTCCGCGGCACCTTCTGATGGAGGGGGAGAAAAGGAAGGGAGGGGGGTGGGGGGGGAGGGGAAACCCTGTGCTCTCGCGAGTTGGGGGGGGGAACGCGTTGTAATCTTCCCCCGGTTTCAACCGACCGGGCACGTCTGTTCCTAGTTTCTTCGTTGCTACCGCGGCAGTTTTCTTTTCTGCCTTGTATCTTTTTATACAGTTCATTACTTGCCTCCGTGGTTTACCGAGTTTCTTTGCCTTTTTATAATCATTAAGCACTGAGTCAAATAGTTCATCACCAAACTTTCGCCACTCACTCTCCTCAAATATTGTATTAGGATCTGCAAAAAAAATCTCTTAGCCTTCCCTAGCCACTAGACCTGCTAGCTGCTTTAGAGTCTCAGGCTCAATTCCCCGCTTTTATAAAAAGCACTGCAAAAAGTTCAGGGCTCAGTTGCCCGCTTTTATAAAAAGCACTGTAATAAGTCCAGGGCTACCTCTCGGTCCATTTTCATGGCCAGCCTTTTCCGGATCGTCTTCTTCTGGGTCGTCCTGTAACCTCGGTCTCCAGATCGGCCTCCCGACGCAGCAGTGTCTGGTTCGCCCCAGCGGCGGATTCTTTCGGTTAGCCGAAGCGCCCGGGTCCGTCACGCCACCGCAGCAGCATTGCCCGCGCTTCCCGGCCGCTGCCGCCGGCGCCGCTCACTCGCCGTTCCGGGTCCCCGTCGACCGGGGCCCTGTATCCCGGGTCCCCGTCGGCCGGGGCCCTGTATTCCGGGTCCCCGTATTCCGGGTCCTTATCAAAATCTAAGCCTTTTACCCCCCGACGACGGAGGAAGGCAGTGAAAAGATCATACGCTGCTTGCCTGTCCATATTTACCGGATCCGTTGCACCCTCCAGGCGTCGGCAACGCGTAGCAGCAGAGCCAGCCGATGCTGCGCTCTGGGCCAAAGCAGAAAGCAAGCAGCCCACCGATGTGTCACTGCAGTCCTGCAGAAGCCGTCTTTATGTCGAGACCTGCACCCAACGCAACTCCTCTAGGCAGAAGGAGGGATCCCCGTTCCCTGTTCAAGTCCCTGTTCGGGCGCCAATTGTTGGAGTCGCGGGAGACAAGCCTCCTGCTCTCATGGTCAGCAAGTCTCGTTTATTTAGCAAGATACAACCCTTTTTATAGCCTGCAGTGTTAGATACATTTCCTGCTAGGATACAGCAAAATCATTGGTCAGCCCGTGCTGACGCAGGGGCCTCCCAAGCAACCGTGACCGCCTCCTGCTTCAACATGCCTCGACATGTCCCAGCTTGTCCCAGCTTGCCCAAGCATTACCGTTGCGCCATCTCAGCAAGATGGCGCTATCTCAGCAAGATGTACATCCTGTTTCTTGAGCAACTCAGGGTGAACATTAACCACAAGATTAATGTAGCCTTGAGGCCTATATTTCCACCAGCTGCACAGTATCATGACCTCTGTTACTTAGCCATTCTGTTGTTAAGCTCTCTACAACACCGTTGCAAAGCTGACTGTGTGCTGAAGATGCCCAGCACATGCTTTCCCTCCTGGCTCTTCGGCTCTGGCAGCAGACGGCAAACCGTTCGTGCTCTACTCACTGTGCTGCTGGGCAGCCGAGAGCAAGCTCCGAAGAGGGTGCATTCAAATGGACCTTTAGGTATGAAAGCGAGGAGCGACAGCAATGATGGTGACACCGTTGGAAAGCTGACTGTGTGCTGAAGATGCCCAGCACATGCTTTCCTTCCTGGATCTTCGGCTCTGGGAGCAGAGGCCAGACGTTCGTGCTCTACTGACTGTGCCGCTGGGCAGCCAAGAGCAATGAGCGGAGAAGGTGGATTCAAATGAACTTCTAGGTATGAAAGTGAAAAGCGTCAGCAATGATGGAGGCACTGTTGCAAAGCTGACTGTGTGCTGAAGATGCCCAGCACATGCTTTCCCTCCTGGCTCCTCCACTGTGCTAGCAGACGGCAACCGTTCGTGCTCTACTCACTGTGCTGCTGGGCAGCCGAGAGCAAGCTCCGAAGAGGGTGCATTCAAATGGACCTTTAGGTATGAAAGCGAGGAGCGACAGCAATGATGGTGACACCGTTGGAAAGCTGACTGTGTGCTGAAGATGCCCAGCACATGCTTTCCTTCCTGGCTCTTCGGCTCTGGGAGCAGAGGCCAGACGTTCGTGCTCTACTGACTGTGCTGCTGGGCAGCCAAGAGCAACGAGCAGAGAAGTTGGATTCAAATGAACTTCTAGGTATGAAAGTGAGGAGCGACAGCAATAATGGACACACTGGGTCAAAGCTGACTGTGTGCAGAAGATTCAGAGCACCAGCTTTCCCTCCTGGCTCTTCGATTGTGGGAGCAGACGGCAACTGTTCGTGCTCTACTCACTGTGCTGCTGGGCACCCGAGAGCAAGCTCCGAAGAGGATGCATTCAAATGGACCTTTAGGTATGACACCGAGGAGCGACAGCAATGATGGTGACACCGATGCAAAGGTGACAGTGTGCTGAAGATGCCCAGCACATGCTTTCCCTCCTGGCTCTTCGGCTCTGGCAGCAGACGGCAACCGTTCGTGCTCTAATCACTGTGCTGCTCGGCAGCCGAGAGAAAGCTCCGAAGAGGGTGCATTCAAATGGACGTTTAGGTATGAAAGCGAGGAGCGACAGCAATGATGGTGACACCGTTGGAAAGCTGACTGTGTGCTGAAGATGCCCAGCACATGCTTTCCTTCCGGGCTCTTCGGCTCTGGGAGCAGAGGCCAGACGTTCGTGCTCTACTGACTGTGCCGCTGGACAGCCAAGAGCAATGAGCGGAGAAGGTGGATTCAAATGAACTTCTAGGTATGAAAGTGAGGAGCGACAGCAATGATGGAGGCACTGTTGCAAAGCTGACTGTGTGCTGAAGATGCCCAGCACATGCTTTCCCTCCTGGCTCCTCCACTGTGCTAGCAGACGGCAACCGTTCGTGCTCTACTCACTGTGCTGCTGGGCAGCCGAGAGCAAGCTCCGAAGAGGGTGCATTCAAATGGACCTTTAGGTATGAAAGCGAGGAGCGACAGCAATGATGGTGACACCGCTGCAAAGCTGACTGTGTGCGGAAGATGCCCAGCACATGCTTTCCCTCCTGGCTCTTCGACTGTGGGAGCAGACGGCAACCGTTCGTGCTCTACTCACTGTGCTGCTGGGCAGCCGAGAGCAAGCTCCGAAGAGAGTGCTTTCAAATGGACGTTTAGGTATGAAAGCGAGGAGCGACAGCAATAATGGTGACAGCATTGCAAAGCTGACTGTGTGCTGAAGATGCCCAGCACATGCTTTCCCTCCTGGCTCTTCGGCTCTGGGAGCAGAGGCCAGACGTTCGTGCACTAATCGCTGAGCTACTGGGCAGCTGAGAAGCAGCTTTGGAGAGGTTGCATTCAAATGTACTTTTAGGTATGAAACCGAGGAATGACATCAATAATGGTGACAGCATTGCAAAGCTGAATGTGTGCTGAAGATGCGCAGCACATGCTTTCCCTCCTGGCTCTTCGACTGTGTGAGGAGACGACAACCGTTCGTGCTCTACTCACTGTGCTGCTGGGCAGCCGAGAGCAAGCTCTGAAGAGGGTGCATTCAAACGGAACTTTAGGTATGAAAGCGAGGAGCGACAGCAATGATGGTGACACCGTTGCAAAGCTGACTGTGTGCTGAAGATGCTCAGCACATGCTTTCCCTCCTGGCTCTTCGGATCTGGGAGCAGAAGCCAGACGTTCGTGCACTAATCGCTCTGCCCCTGGGCAGCCGAGAACAAGCTTCGGAGAGGTTGCACTCAAATGGACTTTTAAGTATGAAACCGAGGAGCGACAGCAATGATGGTGACACCGTTGCAAAGCTAACTGTGTGCTGAAGATGCCCAGCACATGTTTTCCATCCTGGCTCTTCGGCTCTAAGAGCAGAGGCCATACGTTCACGCACTAATCACTGTGCCCCTGGGCAGCCGAGAACAAGCTTTGGAGACGCTGCATTCAAATGGATGGGGTTAGGGTTAGGGTTAGGGTTAGGGTTTAGGGTTAGGGTTAGGGTTAGGGTTAGGGTTAGGGTTAGGGATTAGGGTTAGGGGTTAGGGTTAGGGTTTGGGTTAGTGGTTAGGGGTTAGGGTTAGGGTTAGGGTTATGGTTAGGTTTAGGGTTAGGGTTAGGGTTAGGGGTAGGGTTAGGGTTAGCGTTAGGGTTAGGGTTGGTTTAGGGTTAGTGTTAGGGTTAGGGTTAGGGTCAGGTTTAGGGTTGCCGTCTGCTCCCACAGTCGAAGAGCCCGGAGGGAAAGCATGTGCTGGGCATCTTCAGCACACAGTCAGCTTTGCAACGGTGTCGCCATCATTGCTGTCGCTCCTCGGTTTCATATGTAAAAGTCCATTTGAATGCAACGTCTCCAAAGCTTGTTCTCGGCTGCCCAGGGGCACAGTGATTAGTGCATGAACGTCTGGCCTCTGCTCTTAGAGCCGAAGAGCCAGGACGGAAAACATGTGCTGGGCATCTTCAGCACACAGTCAGCTTTGCAACGGTGTCACCATCATTGCTGTCGCTCCTCGCTTTCATACCTAAAGGTCCATTTGAAAGCACCCTCTTAAGAGCTTGCTCTCGGCTGCCCAGCAGCACAGTCAGTAGAGCATGAACGGTTGTCGTCTGCTCCCACAGTCGAAGAGCCAGGAGGGGAAGCATGTGCTGCGCATCTTCAGCACACAGTCAGCTTTGCAATGCTGTCACCATTATTGCTGTCACTCCTCGGTTTCATACCTAAAAGTATATTTGAATGCAACCTCTCCAAAGGTGCTTCTCAGCTGCCCAGTAGCTCAGCGATTAGTGCACGAACGTCTGGCCTCTGCTCCCAGAGCCGAAGAGCCAGGAGGGAAAGCATGTGCTGGGCATCTTCAGCACACAGTCAGCTTTGCAACGGTGTCACCATCATTGCTGTCGCTCCTCGCTTTCATACCTAAACGTCCATTTGAAAGCACCCTCTTCGGAGCTTGATCTCGGCTGCCCAGCAGCACAGTGAGTAGAGCACGAACGGTTGCCATCTGTTCCCACAGTCAAAGAGCCAGGAGGGAAAGAATGTGCTGGGCATCTTCAGCACACAGTCAGCTTTGCAACGGTGTCACCATCATTGCTGTCGCTCCTCGGTGTCATACCTAAACGTCCATTTGAATGCACCCTCTTCGGAGCTTGCTCTCGGCTGCCCAGCAGCACAGTGAGTAGAGCACCAACAGTTGCCGTCTGCTCCCACAATCGAAGAGCCAGGAGGGAAAGCTGGTGTTCTGAATCTTTTGCACACAGTCAGCTTTGCAACAGTGCCTCCATCATTGCTGTCGCTCCTCACTTTCATACCGAGAAGTTCATTTGAATCCAACTTCTCTACTCGTTGCTCTTGGCTGCCCAGCAGCACAGTCAGTAGAGCACGAACGTCTGGCTTCTGCTCCCAGATCCGAAGAGCCCGGAGGAAAGCATGTGCTGGGCATCTTCAGCACACAGTCAGCTTTGCAACGGTGTCACCGTCTTTGCTATCGCTCCTCGCTTTCATACCTAAAAGTCCACTCGAATGCAACCTCTACGGAGCTTGCTCTGAGCTGCCAAGTAGCACAGCGATTAGAGCACGAACGTCTGGCCTCTGCTCCCAGAGCCGAAGAGCCAGGAGGGAAAGCATGTGCTGGGCATCTTCAGCACACAGTCAGCTTTGCAACGGTGTCACCATCATTGCTGTCGCTCCTCGCTTTCATACTTTAAAGTCCATTTGAGTGCAACCTCTCCGAAGCTTGTTCTCGGCTGCCCAGGGGCAGAACGATTAGTGCACGAACGTCTGGCTTCTGCTCCCAGATCCGAAGAGCCAGGAGGGAAAGCATGTGCTGGGCATCTTCAGCACACAGTCAGCTTTGCAACGGTGTCACCGTCATTGCTGTCGCTCCTCGCTTTCATACCAAAAGGTCCATTTGAATGCACCCTCTTCGGAGCTTGCTCTCGGCTGCCCAGCTGCACAGTGAGTAGAGCGCGAACAGTTGCCGTCTGCTCCCACAATCGAAGAGCCAGGAGGGAAAGCTGGTGAAAGCTTAGGGTTAGGGTTAGGGTTAGGGTTACGGTTATGGTTAGGGTTAGGGTTAGGTTTAGGTGTTAGGGTTAGGGGTTAGGGTTAGGGTTAGTGTTAGGGTTAGGGTTAGGGGATAGGGTTAGGGTTAGGGTTATGGTTAGGTTTAGGGTTAGAGTTAGGGTTAGAGTTAGGGTTAGGGTTGCCGTCTGCTCCCACAGTCGAAGAGCCAGGACGGAAAGCATGTGCGGGGCATCTTCAGCACACAGTCAGCTTTGCAATGCTGTCACCATTATTGCTGTCAGTCCTCGGTTTCATACCTAAAAGTACATTTGAATGCAGCCTCTCCAAAGCTGCTTCTCAGCTGCCCAGTAGCACAGCGATTAGTGCACGAACTTCTGGCTTCTGCTCCCAGATCCGAAGAGCCGGGAGGGAAAGCATGTGCTGGGCATCTTCAGCACACAGTCAGCTTTGCAACGGTGTCACCATCATTGCTGTCGCTCCTCGCTTTCATACCTAAACGTCCATTTGAAAGCACCCTCTTCGGAGCTTGATCTCGGCTGCCCAGCAGCACAGTGAGTAGAGCACGAACGGTTGCCATCTGTTCCCACAGTCAAAGAGCCAGGAGGGAAAGAATGTGCTGGGCATCTTCAGCACACAGTCAGCTTTGCAACGGTGTCACCATCATTGCTGTCGCTCCTCAGTGTCATACCTAAACGTCCATTTGAATGCACCCTCTTCGGAGCTTGCTCCCGGCTGCCCAGCAGCACAGTGAGTAGAGCACGAACGGTTGCCTTCTGCTAGCACAGTGGAGGAGCCAGGGGGGAAAGCATATGCTGGGCATCTTCAGCACACAGTCAGCTTTGCAACAGTGCCTCCATCATTGCTGACGCTTTTCGCTTTCATACCTAGAAGTTCATTTGAATCCACCTTCTCCGCTCATTGCTCTTGGCTGTCCAGCGGCACAGTCAGTAGAGCATGAACGTCTGGCCTCTGCTCCCAGAGCCGAAGAGCCCGGAGGGAAAGCATGTGCTGGGCATCTTCAGCACACAGTCAGCTTTGCAACGGTGTCACCATCATTGCTGTCGCTCCTCGGTTTCATACTTAAAAGTCCATTTGAGTGCAACCTCTCCGAAGCTTCTTCTCGACTGCCCAGGGGCAGAGCGATTAGTGCACGAACGTCTGGCTTCTGCTACCAGATCCGAAGAGCCAGGATGGAAAGCATGTGCTGGGCATCTTCAGAACACAGTCAGCTTTGCAACGGCGTCACCATCATTGCTGTCGCTCCTAGCTTTCATACCTAAAGGTCCATTTGAATACACCCTCTTCAGAGCTTGCTCTCGACTGCCCAGCAGCACAGTGACTAGAGCACGAACGGTTGTCGTCTGCTCCCACAGTCGAAGAGCTAGGAGGGAAAGCATGTGCTGCGCATCTTCAGCACACAGTCAGCTTTGCAATGCTGTCACCATTATTGCTGTCACTCCTCGGTTTCATACCTAAAAGCACATTTGAATGCAACCTCTCCAAAGTGCTTCTCAGCTGCCCAGTAGCTCAGCGATTAGTGCACGAACATCTGGCCTCTGCTCCCAGAGCCGAAGAGCCAGGAGGGAAAGCATGTGCTGGGCATCTTCAGCACACAGTCAGCTTTGCAACGGTGTCACCATCATTGCTGTCGCTCCTCGCTTTCATACCTAAAGGTCCATTTGAATGCACCCTCTTCGGAGCTTGCTCTCGGCTGCCCAGCAGCACAGTGAGTAGAGCACGAACAGTTGCCGTCTGCTCCCACAATCGAAGAGCCAGGAGGGAAAGCTGGTGCTCTGAATCTTCTGCACACAGTCAGCTTTGCAACAGTGCCTCCATCATTGCTGTCGCTCCTCACTTTCATACCGAGAAGTTTATTTGAATCCAACTTCTCTGCACGTTGCTCTTGGCTGCCCAGCAGCACAGTGAGTAGAGCACGAACGACTGGCCTCTGCTCTCAGAGCCGAAGAGCCCGGAGGGAAAGCATGTGCTGGGCATCTTCAGCACACAGTCAGCTTTGCAACGGTGTCACCACCATTGCTGTCGCTCCTCGCTTTCATACCTAAAGGTCCATTTGAATGCACCCTCTTCGGAGCTTGCTCTCGGCTGCCCAGCAGCACAGTGAGTAGAGCACGAACGGTTGCCATCTGCTCCCACAGTCGAAGAGCCAGGAGGGAAAGCATGTGGTGGGCATCTTCAGCACACAGTCAGCTTTGCAACAGTGCCTCCATCATTGCTGTCGCTCCTCGCTTTCATACCTAAAGGTCCATTTGAATGCACCCTCTTCGGAGCTTGCTCTCGGCTGCCCAGCAGCACAGTGAGTAGAGCACGAACAGTTGCCGTCTGCTCCCACAATCGAAGAGCCAGGAGGGAAAGCTGGTGCTCTGAATCTTCTGCACACAGTCAGCTTTGCAACAGTGCCTCCATCATTGCTGTCGCTCCTCACTTTCATACCGAGAAGTTCATTTGAATCCAACTTCTCTGCTCGTTGCTCTTGGCTGCCCAGCAGCACAGTGAGTAGAGCACGAACGACTGGCCTCTGCTCTCAGAGCCGAAGAGCCAGGAGGGAAAGCATGTGCTGGGCATCTTCAGCACACAGTCAGCTTTGCAACGGTGTCACCATCATTGCTGTCGCTCCTCGCTTTCATACCTAAACGTCCATTTCAATGCACCCTCTTCGGAGCTTGCTCTCGGATGCCCAGCAGCACAGTGAGTAGAGCACGAACGGTTGCCGTCTGCTCCCACAGTGGAAGAGCCAGGAGGGAAAGCATGTGCTGGGCATCTTCAGCACACAGTCAGCTTTGCAACGGTGTCACCATCATTGCTGTCGCTCCTCGGTTTCATACTTAAAAGTCCATTTGAGTGCAACCTCTCCGAAGCTTGTTCTCGGCTGCCCAGGGGCAGAAAGATTAGTGCACGAACGTCTGTCTTCTTCTCCCAGATCCGAAGAGCCAGGAGGGAAAGAATGTGCTGGGCATCTTCAGCACACAGTCAGCTTTGCAACGGTGTCACCATCATTGCTGTCGTTCCTCGCTTTCATACCTAAAGGTCCATTTGAATGCACCCTCTTCGGAGCTTGCTCTCGGCTGCCCAGCTGCACAGTGAGTAGAGCACGAACAGTTGCCGTCTGCTCCCACAATCGACGAGCCAGGAGGGAAAGCTGGTGAAAGCTTAGGGTTAGGGTTAGGGTTAGGGTTAGGGTTAGGGTTAGGGTTAGGGATTAGGGTTAGGGGTTAGGGTTAGGGTTTGGGTTAGTGGTTAGGGGTTAGGGTTAGGGTTAGGGTTATGGTTAGGTTTAGGGTTAGGGTTAGGGTTAGGGGTAGGGTTAGGGTTAGCGTTAGGGTTAGGGTTGGGTTAGGGTTAGGGTTAGGGTTAGGGTTAGGGTTAGGGTCAGGTTTAGGGTTGCCGTCTTCTCCCACAGTCGAAGAGCCCGGAGGGAAAGCATGTGCTGGGCATCTTCAGCACACAGTCAGCTTTGCAACGGTGTCACCATCATTGCTGTCGCTCCTCGGTTTCATATGTAAAAGTCCATTTGAATGCAACGTCTCCAAAGCTTGTTCTCGGCTGCCCAGGGGCACAGTGATTAGTGCATGAACGTCTGGCCTCTGCTCTTAGAGCCGAAGAGCCAGGACGGAAAAAATGTGCTGGGCATCTTCAGCACACAGTCAGCTTTGCAACGGTGTCACCATCATTGCTGTCGCTCCTCGCTTTCATACTTAAAAGTCCATTTGAGTGCAACCTCTCCGAAGCTTGTTCTCGGCTGCCCAGGGGCAGAGCGATTAGTGCACGAACGTCTGGCTTCTGCTCCCAGATCCGAAGAGCCAGGATCGAAAGCATGTGCTGGGCATCTTCAGCACACAGTCAGCTTTGCAACGGTGTCACCATCATTGCTGTCGCTCCTCGCTTTCATACCTAAAGGTCCATTTGAAAGCACACTCTTAAGAGCTTGCTCTCGGCTGCCCAGCAGCACAGTCAGTAGAGCATGAACGGTTGTCGTCTGCTCCCACAGTCGAAGAGCCAGGAGGGAAAGCATGTGCTGCGCATCTTCAGCACACATTCAGCTTTGCAATGCTGTCACCATTATTGCTGTCACTCCTCGGTTTCATACCTAAAAGTATATTTGAATGCAACCTCTCCAAATGTGCTTCTCAGCTGCCCAGTAGCTCAGCGATTAGTGCACGAACGTCAGGCCTCTGCTCCCAGTGCCGAAGAGCCAGGAGGGAAAGCATGTGCTGAGCATCTTCAGCACACAGTCAGCTTTGCAACGGTGTCACCATCATTGCTGTCGTTCCTCGCTTTCATACCTAAAGGTCCATTTGAATGCACCCTCTTCGGAGCTTGCTCTCGGCTGCCCAGCAGCACAGTGAGTAGAGCACGAACGGTTGCCGTCTGCTCCCACAGTCGAAGAGCCAGGAGGGAAAGCATGTGCTGGGCATCTTCAGCACACAGTTAGCTTTGCAAGGGTGTCACCATCATTGCTGTCGCTCCTCGGTTTCATACCTAAAAGTCCACTCGAATGCAACCTCTACGGAGCTTCCTCTGAGCTGCCAAGTAGCACAGCGATTAGAGCACGAACGTCTGGCCTCTGCACCCAGAGCCGAAGAGCCAGGAGGGAAAGCATGTGCTGGGCATCTTCAGCACACAGTCAGCTTTGCAACGGTGTCACCATCATTGCTGTCGCTCCTCGCTTTCATACTTAAAAGTCCATTTGAGTGCAACCTCTCCGAAGCTTGTTCTTGGCTACCCAGGGGCAGAACGATTAGTGCACGAAGGTCTGGCTTCTGCTCCCAGATCCGAAGAGCCAGGAGGGAAAGCATGTGCTGGGCATCTTCAGCACACAGTCAGCTTTGCAACGGTGTCACCATCATTGTTGTCGCTTTTCGCTTTCATACCTAAAGGTCCATTTGAATGCACTCTCTTCGGAGCTTGCTCTCGGCTGCCCAGCAGCACAGTGAGTAGAGCACCAACAGTTGCCGTCTGGGCAGCCGAGAACAAGCTTCGGAGAGGTTGCACTCAAATGGACTTTTAAGTATGAAAGCGAGGAGCGACAGCAATGATGGTGACACCGTTGCAAAGCTGACTGTGTGCTGAAGATGCCCAGCACATGCTTTCCCTCCTGGCTCTTCGGCTCTGGGAGCAGAGGCCAGACGTTCGTGCTCTAATCGCTGGGCTACTTGGCAGCCCAGAGCAAGCTCTGTAGAGGTTGCATTCGAGTGGACTTGTAGGTATGAAACCGAGGAGCTAAAGCAATGATGGTGACACCGTTGCAAAGCTAACTGTGCTGAAGATGCCCAGCACATGCTTTCCCTCCTGGCTCTTCGACTGTGGGAGCAGACGGCAACCGTTCGTGCTCTACTCACTGTGCTGCTGGGCAGCCGAGAGCAAGCTCCGAAGAGGGTGCTTTCAAATGGACGTTTAGGTATGAAAGCGAGGAGAGACAGCAATGATGGTGACACCGTTTCAAAGCTGACTGTGTGCTGAAGATGCCCAGCACATGCTTTCCCTCCTGGCTCCTCCACTGTGCTAGCAGACGGCAACCGTTCGTGCTCTACTCACTGTGCTGCTGGGCAGCCGAGAGCAAGCTCTGAAGAGGGTGCATTCAAATGGACCTTTAGGTAGGAAAGCGAGGAGCGCCAGCAATGATGGTGACACCGTTGCAAAGCTGACTGTGTGCTGAAGATGCCCAGCACATACTTTCCCTCCTGGCTCTTCGGATCTGGGAGCAGAAGCCAGAACTTTGTACACTAATCGCTGTGCTACTGGGCAGCTGAGAAGCAGCTTTGGAGAGGTTGCATTCAAATGTACTTTTAGGTATGAAACCGAGGAGTGACAGCAATAATGGTGACAGCATTGCAAAGTTGACTGTGTGCTGAAGATGCGCAGCACATGCTTTCCCTCCTGGCTCTTCGACTGTGGGAGCAGACGGCAGCCGTTCGTTCTCTACTCACTGTGCTGCTGGGCAGCCGAGAGCAAGCTCTGAAGAGGGTGTATTCAAATGGACCTTTAGGTATGAAAGCGAGGAGCGACAGCAATCATGGTGACACCGTTGCAAAGCTGACTGTGTGCTGAAGATTCCCAGCACATGCTTTCCCTCCTGGCTCTTCGGATCTGGTAGCAGAAGCCAGACGTTCGTGCACTAATCGCTCTGCCCCTGGGCAGTCGAGAACAAGCTTCGGAGAGGTTGCACTCAAATGGACTTTTAAGTATGAAACCGAGGAGCGACAGCAATGATGGGGACACCGTTGCAAAGCTGACTGTGTGCTGAAGATGCCCAGCACATGTTTTCCCTCCGGGCTCTTCGGCTCTGGGAGCAGAGGCCAGACATTCATGCTCTACTGACTGTGCTGCTGGGCAGCCAAGAGCAACGAGCAGAGAAGTTGGATTCAAATGAACTTCTAGGTATGAAAGTGAGGAGCGACAGCAATGATGGACGCACTGGGTCAAAGCTGAATGTGTGCAGAAGATTCAGAGCACCAGCTTTCCCTCCGGGCTCTTCGACTGTGGGAGCAGACGGCAACTGTTCGTGCTCTACTCACTGTGCTGCTCGGCAGCCGAGAGCAAGCTCCGAAGAGGGTGCATTCAAATGGACCTTTAGGTATGACACCGAGGAGCGACAGCAATGATGGTGACACCGTTGCAAAGCTGACTGTGTGCTGAAGATGCCCAGCACATGCTTTCCCTCCTGGCTCTTCGGCTCTGGGAGCAGAGGCCAGACGTTCGTGCTCTAATCGCTGTGCTACTTGTCAGCCCAGAGCAAGCTCCGTAGAGGTTGCATTCGAGTATACTTGTAGGTATGAAACCGAGGAGCGAAAGCAATGATGGTGACACCGTTGCAAAGCTAACTGTGCTGAAGATGCCCAGCACATGCTTTCCCTCCTGGCTTTTCGACTGTGGGAGCAGACGGCAACCGTTCGTGCTCTACTCACTGTGCTGCTGGGCAGCCGAGAGCAAGCTCCGAAGAGGGTGCTTTCAAATGGACGTTTAGGTATGAAAGCGAGGAGCGACAGCAATGATGGTGACACCGTTGCAAAGCTGACTGTGTGCTGAAGATGCCCAGCACATGCTTTCCCTCCTGGCTCTTCGGCTGTGGGAGCAGAGGCCAGATGTTCGTGCACTAATCGCTGTGCTACTGGGCAGCTGAGAAGCAGCTTTGGAGAGGTTGCATTCAAATGTACTTTTAGGTATGAAACCGAGGAGTGACAGCAATAATGGTGACAGCATTGCAAAGCTGACTGTGTGCTGAAGATGCCCCGCACATGCTTTCCCTCCTGGCTCTTCGACTGTGGGAGCAGACGGCAACCCTAACCCTAACCCTAACCCTAACACTAACCCTAAGCCAACCCTAACCCTAACCCTAACCCTACCCCTAACCCTAACCCTAACCCTAAACCTAACCATAACCCTAACCCTAACCCTAACCCCTAACCCTAACCCTAACCCTAACCCTAACCCCTAACCCTAACCCCTAACCCTAACCCTAACCCTAACACTAAGCTTTCACCAGCTTTCCCTCCTGGCTCTTCGGCCGTGGGAGCAGACGACAACCGTTCGTGCTCTACTCACTGTGCTGCTGGGCAGCCGAGAGCAAGCTCCGAAGAGGGTGCTTTCAAATGGACGTTTAGGTATGAAAGCGAGGAGCGACAGCAATGATGGTGACACCGTTTCAAAGCTGACTGTGTGCTGAAGATGCCCAGCACATGCTTTCCCTCCTGGCTCCTCCACTGTGCTAGCAGACGGCAACCGTTCGTGCTCTACTCACTGTGCTGCTGGGCAGCCGAGAGCAAGCTCTGAAGAGGGTGCATTCAAATGGACCTTTAGGTAGGAAAGCGAGGAGCGCCAGCAATGATGGTGACACCGTTGCAAAGCTGACTGTGTGCTGAAGATGCGCAGCACATGCTTTCCCTCCTGGCTCTTCGATTGTGGGAGCAGACGACAACCGTTCGTGCTCTACTCACTGTGCTGCTGGGCAGCCGAGAGCAAGCACGGAAGAGGGTGTATTCAAATGGACCTTTAGGTATGAAAGCGAGGAGCGACAGCAATGATGGTGACACCGTTGCAAAGCTGACTGTGTGCTGAAGATGCCCAGCACATGCTTTCCCTCCTGGCTCTTCGGATCTGGTAGCAGAAGCCAGACGTTCGTGCACTAATCGCTCTGCCCCTGGGCAGTCGAGAACAAGCTTCGGAGAGGTTGCACTCAAATGGACTTTTAAGTATGAAACCAAGGAGCGACAGCAATGATGGTGACACCGTTGCAAAGCTGACTGTGTGCTGAAGATGCCCAGCACATGTTTTCCCTCCGGGCTCTTCGGCTCTGGGAGCGGAGGCCAGACGTTCATGCTCTACTGACTGTGCTGCTGGGCAGCCAAGAGCAACGAGCAGAGAAGTTGGATTCAAATGAACTTCTCGGTATGAAAGTGAGGAGCGACAGCAATGATGGACGCACTGGGTCAAAGCTGAATGTGTGCAGAAGATTCAGAGCACCAGCTTTCCCTCCTGGCTCTTCGACTGTGGGAGCAGACGGCAACTGTTCGTGCTCTACTCACTGTGCTGCTGGGCAGCCGAGAGCAAGCTCCGAAGAGGGTGCTTTCAAATGGACCTTTAGGTATGACACCGAGGAGCGACAGCAATGATGGTGACACCGTTGCAAAGCTGACTGTGTGCTGAAGATGCCCAGCACATGCTTTCCCTCACGGCTCTTCGGATCTGGGAGCAGAAGCCAGAAGCTCGTGCAATAATCGCTGTGCTACTGGGCAGCTGAGAAGCAGCTTTGGAGAGGTTGCATTCAAATGTACTTCTAGGTATGAAACCGAGGAGTGACAGCAATAATGGTGACAGCATTGCAAAGCTGACTGTGTGCTGAAGATGCCCCGCACATGCTTTCCCTCCTGGCTCTTCGACTGTGGGAGCAGACGGCAACCCTAACCCTAACCCTAACCCTAACCCTAACCCTAACCCAACCCTAACCCTAACCCTAACCCTAACGCTACCCCTAACCCTAACCCTAACCCTAACCGTACCCCTAACCCTAAACCTAACCATAACCCTAACCCTAACCCTAACCCTAACCCAACCCTAACCCTAACCCTAACCCTAACCCTACCCCTAACCCTAACCCTAACCTTAAACCTAACCATACCCTAACCCTAACCCTAACCCTTAACACTAACCCTAACCCTAACCCCTAACCCTAACCCCTAACCCTAACCCTAACCCTAACCCTAACCCTAACCCTAACCCCTAACCCTAACCCTAACCCTAACCCTAACCCTAAGCTTTCACCAGCTTTCCCTCCTGGCTCTTCGATTGTGGGAGCAGACGGCAACTGTTCGTGCTCTACTCACTGTGCAGCTGGGCAGCCGAGAGCAAGGTCCAAAGAGGGTGCATTCAAATGGACCTTTAGGTATGAAAGCGAGGAGCGACAGCAATGATGGTGACACCGTTGCAAAGCTGACTGTGTGCTGAAGATGCCCAGCACATGCTTTCCCTCCTGGCTCTTCGGATCTGGGAGCAGAAGCCAGACCTTCGTGCACTAATCGTTCTGCCCCTGGGCAGCCGAGAACAAGCTTCGGAGAGGTTGCACTCAAATGGATTTTTAAGTATGAAACCGAGGAGCGACAGCAATGATGGTGACACCGTTGCAAAGCTGACTGTGTGCTGAAGATGCCCAGCACATGCTTTCCCTCCCGGCTCTTCGGCTCTGGGAGCAGAAGCCAGAAGTTCGTGCACTAATCGCTGTGCTACTGGGCAGCTGAGAAGCAGCTTTGGAGAGGTTGCATTCAAATGTACTTTTAGGTATGAAACCGAGGAGTGACAGCAATAATGGTGACAGCATTGCAAAGCTGACTGTGTGCTGAAGATGCCCCGCACATGCTTTCCCTCCTGGCTCTTCGACTGTGGGAGCAGACGGCAACCGTTCGTGCTCTACTCACGGTGCTGCTGGGCAGCCGAGAGCAAGCTCTGAAGAGGGTGCATTCAAATGGACCTTTAGGTATGAAAGCGAGGAGCGACAGCAATGATGGTGACACCGTTGCAAAGGTGACTGTGTGCTGAAGATTCCCAGCACATGCTTTCCCGCCTGGCTCTTCGGATCTGGTAGCAGAAGCCAGACGTTCGTGCACTAATCGCTCTGCCCCTGGGCAGTCGAGAACAAGCTTCGGAGAGGTTGCACTCAAATGGACTTTTAAGTATGAAAGCGAGGAGCGACAGCAATGATGGTGACACCGTTGCAAAGCTGACTGTGTGCTGAAGATGCCCATCACATGTTTTCCATCCTGGCTCTTCGGCTCTAAGAGCAGAGGCCAGACGTTCATGCACTTATCACTGTGCCCCTGGGCAGCCGAGAACAAGCTTTGGAGACGTTGCATTCAAATGGACTTTTACATATGAAACCGAGGAGCGACAGCAATGATGGTGACACCGTTGCAAAGCTGACTGTGTGCTGAAGATGCCCAGCACGTGCTTTCCTCCGGGCTCTTCGGCTCTGGGAGCAGAGGCCAGACGTTCATGCTCTACTGACTGTGCTGCTGGGCAGCCAAGAGCAACGAGCAGAGAAGTTGGATTCAAATGAACTTCTAGGTATGAAAGTGAGGAGCGACAGCAATAATGGACGCACTGGATGAAAGCTGACTGTGTGCAGAAGATTCAGAGCACCAGCTTTCCCTCCGGGCTCTTCGATTGTGGGAGCAGACGGCAACTGTTCGTGCTCTACTCACTGTGCAGCTGGGCAGCCGAGAGCAAGCTCTGAAGAGGGTGCATTCAAATGGACCTTTAGGTATGACACCGAGGAGCGACAGCAATGATGGTGACACCGTTGCAAAGCTGACTGTGTGCTGAAGATGCCCAGCACATGCTTTCCCTCCTGGCTCTTCGACTGTGGGAGGAGACGGCAACCGTTCGTGCTCTACTCACTGTGCTGCTGGGCAGCCGAGAGCAAGCTCCGAAGAGGGTGCTTTCAAATGGACGTTTAGGTATGAAAGCGAGGAGCGACAGCAATGATGGTGACACCGTTGCAAAGCTGACTGTGTGCTGAAGATGCCCAGCACATGCTTTCCCTCCTGGCTCTTCGGCTCTGGGAGCAGAGGCCAGATGTTCGTGCACTAATCGCTGTGCTACTGGGAGCTGAGAAGCACCTTTGGAGAGGTTGCATTCAAATGTACTTTTACGTATGAAACCGAGGAGTGACAGCAATAATGGTGACAGCATTCCAAAGTTGACTGTGTGCTGAAGATGCGCAGCACATGCTTTCCCTCCTGGCTCTTCGGCTGTGGGAGCAGACGACAACCGTTCGTGCTCTACTCACTGTGCTGCTGGGCAGCCGAGAGCAAGCTCTGAAGAGGGTGTATTCAAATGGACCTTTAGGTATGAAAGCGAGGAGCGACAGCAATGATGGTGACACCGTTGCAAAGCTGACTGTGTGCTGAAGCTTCCCAGCACATGTTTTCCCTCCGGGCTCTTCGGCTCTGGGAGCAGAGGCCAGACGTTCATGCTCTACTGAGTGTGCTGCTGGGCAGCCAAGAGCAACGAGCAGAGAAGTTGGATTCAAATGAACTTCTCGGTATGAAAGTGAGGAGCGACAGCAATGATGGACGCACTGGGTCAAAGCTGACTGTGTGCAGAAGATTCAGAGCACCAGCTTTCCCTCCTGGCTCTTCGACTGTGGGAGAAAACGGCAACTGTTCGTGCTCTACTCACTGTGCTGCTGGGCAGCCGAGAGCAAGCTCCGAAGAGGGTGCTTTCAAATGGACGTTTAGGTATGACACCAAGGAGCGACAGCAATGATGGTGACACCGTTGCAAAGCTGACTGTGTGCTGAAGATGCCCAGCACATGCTTTCCCTCCCGGCTCTTCGGATCTGGGAGCAGAAGCCAGAAGTTCGTGCACTAATCGCTGAGCTACTGGGCAGCTGAGAAGCAGCTTTGGAGAGGTTGCATTTAAATGTACTTTTAGGTATGAAACCGAGGAGTGACAGCAATAATGGTGACAGCATTGCAAAGCTGACTGTGTGCTGAAGATGCCCCGCACATGCTTTGCCTCCTGGCTCTTCGACTGTGGGAGCAGACGGCAACCCTAACCCTAACCCTAACCCTAACCCTAACCCAACCCTAACCCTAACCCTAACCCTACCCCTAACCCTAACCCTAACCCTAACACTAACCGTACACCTAACCCTAACCCTAACCCTAAGCCTAACCATAACCCTAACCCTAACCCTAACCCTAAACCTAACCCAACCCTAACCCTAACCCTAACCCTACCCCTAACCCTAACCATAACCCTAAACCTAACCATAACCCTAACCCTAACCCTAACCCCTAACCCAAACCCTAACCCTAACCCCTAACCCTAACCCCTAAACCTAACCCTAACCCTAACCCTAACCCTAACCCCTAACCCTAACCCTAACCCTAACCCTAACCTTTCACCAGCTTTCCCTCCTGGCTCTTCGATTGTGGGAGCAGACTGCAACTGTTCGTGCTCTACTCACTGTGCAGCTGGGCAGCCGAGAGCAAGCTCTGAAGAGGGTGCATTCAAATGGACCTTTAGGTATGAAAGCGAGGAGCGACAGCAATGATGGTGACACCGTTGCAAAGCTGACTGTGTGCTGAAGATGCCCAGCACATGCTTTCCCTCCTGGCTCTTCGGATCTGGGAGCAGAAGCCTGACGTTCGTGCACTAATCGTTCTGCCCCTGGGAAGCCGAGAACAACCTTCGGAGAGGTTGCACTCAAATGGACTTTTAAGTATGAAAGCGAGGAGCGACAGCAATGATGGTGACACCGTTGCAAAGCTGACTGTGTGCTGAAGATGCCCAGCACATGCTTTCCCTCCTGGCTCTTCGGCTCTGGGAGCAGAGGCCAGACGTTCATGCACTAATCGCTGAGCTACTGGGCAGCTGAGAAGCAGCTTTGGAGAGGTTGCATTCAAATGTACTTTTAAGCATGAAACCGAGGAGCGACAGCAATGATGGTGACACCGTTGCAAAGCTGACTGTGTGCTGAAGATGCCCAGCACATGTTTTCCATCCTGGCTCTTCGGCTCTAAGAGCAGAGGCCAGACGTTCATGCACTAATCACTGTGTCCCTGGGCAGCCGAGAACAAGCTTTGGAGACGTTGCATTCAAATGGACTTTTACATATGAAACCGAGGAGCGACAGCAGTGATGGTGACACCGTTGCAAAGCTGACTGTGTGCTGAAGATGCCCAGCACATGCTTTCCCTCCTGGCTCTTCGGCTCTGGGAGCAGAGGCCAGACGTTCGTGCTCTAATCGCTGTGCTACTTGGCAGCTCAGAGCAAGCTCCGTAGAGGTTGCATTCGAGTGGACTTTTAGGTATGAAACCGAGGAGCGACAGCAATGATGGTGACACCCTTGCAAAGCTGACTGTGTGCTGAAGATGCCCAGCACATGCTTTCCCTCATGGCCCTTCGACTGTGGGAGCAGACGGCAACCGTTCGTGCTCTACTCACTGTGCTGCTGGGCAGCCGAGAGCAAGCTCCGAAGAGGGTGCATTCAAATGGACCTTTAGGTATGAAAGCGTGGAGCGACAGCAATGATGGTGACACCGTTGCAAACCTGACTGTGTGCTGAAGATGCCCAGCACATGCTTTCCCTCCTGGCTCTTCGGCTCTGAGAGCAGAGGCCAGACGTTCGTGCTCTACTGACTGTGCTGCTGGGCAGCCAAGAGCAACGAGCAGAGAAGTTGGATTCAAATGAACTTCTAGGTATGAAAGTGAGGAGCGACAGCAATGATGGACGCACTGGGTCAAAGCTGACTGTGTGCAGAAGATTCAGAGCACCAGCTTTCCCTCCGGGCTCTTCGACTGTGGGAGCAGAAGGCAACCGTTCGTGCTCTACTCACTGTGCAGCTGGGCAGCCGAGAGCAAGCTCCGAAGAGGGTGCATTCAAATGCACCTTTAGGTATGAAAGCGAGGAGCGACAACAATGATGGTGACACCGTTGCAAAGCTGACTGTGTGCTGAAGATTCCCAGCACATGCTTTCCTTCCTGGCTCTTCGGCTATGGGAGCAGAGGCCAGACGTTCGTGCCCTACTGACTGTGCCGTTGGACAGCCAAGAGTAATGAGCGGAGAAGGTGGATTCAAATGAACTTCTAGGTATGAAAGTGAAAAGCGTCAGCAATGATGGAGGCACTGTTGCAAAGCTGACTGTGTGCTGAAGATGCCCAGCACATGCTTTCCCTCCTGGCTCCTCCACTGTGCTAGCAGACGGCAACCGTTCGTGCTCTACTCACTGTGCTGCTGGGCAGCCGAGAGCTAGCTCCGAAGAGGGTGCATTCAAATGGACCTTTAGGTATGAAAGCGAGGAGCGACAGCAATGATGGTGACACCATTGCAAAGCTGACTGTGTGCTGAAGATGCCCAGCACATGCTTTCACTCCCGGCTCTTCAAATCTGGGAGCAGAAGCCAGAAGTTCGTGCACTAATCGCTGTGCTACTGGGCAGCTGAGAAGCACCTTTGGAGAGGTTGCATTCAAATGTACTTTTAGGTATGAAACCGAGGAGTGACAGCAATAATGGTGACAGCATTGCAAAGCTGACTGTGTGCTGAAGATGCCCCGCACATGCTTTCCCTCCTGGCTCTTCGACAGTGGGAGCAGACGGCAACCCTAACCCTAACCCTAACCCTAACCCTAAGCCTAAACCTAACCCAACCCTAACCCTAACCCTAACCCTAACCCTACCCCTAACCCTAACGCTAACCCTAACCCTAACACTAAACCCTAACCCTAACCCGTAACCCTAACCCTATCCCTAACCCTAACCCTAACCCTAAGCTTTCACCAGCTTTCCCTCCTGGCTCTTCGATTGTGGGAGCAGACGGCAGCTGTTTGTGCTCTACTCACTGTGCAGCTGGGCAGCCGAGAGCAAGCTCCGAAGAGGGTGCATTCAAATGGACCTTTAGGTATGAAAGCGAGGAGCGACAGCAATGATGGTGACACCGTTGCAAAGCTGACTGTGTGCTGAAGATGCCCAGCACATGCTTTCCCTCCTGGCTCCTCCACTGTGCTAGCAGACTGCAACCGTTCGTGCTCTACTCACTGTGCTGCTGGGCAACCGGGAGCAAGCTCCGAGGAGGGTTCATTCAAATGGACCTTTAGGTATGAAAGCGCGGAGCGATAGCAATGATGGTGACACCGTTGCAAAGCTGACTGTGTGCTGAAGATGCCCAGCACATGCTTTCCCTCCTGGCTCTTCGGATCTGGCAGCAGAATCCAGAAGTTCGTGCACTAATCGCTGTGCTACTGGGCAGCTGAGAAGCAGCTTTGGAGAGGTTGCATTCAAATGTACTTTTAGGTATGAAACCGCGGAGTGACAGCAATAATGGTGACAGCATTGCAAAGCTGACTGTGTGCTGAAGGTGCCCCGCACATGCTTTCCCTCCTGGCTCTTCGACTGTGGGAGCAGACGGCAACCCTAACCCTAACCCTAACCCTAACCCTGACCCTAAACCAACCCTAACCCTAACCCTACCCCTAACCCTAACACTAACCCTAAACCTAACCATAACCCTAACCCTAACCCTAACCCCTAACCCTAACCCTAAACCTAACCCTAACCCTAACCCCTAACCCTAACCCCTAACCCTAACCCTAACCCTAACCCTAACCCTAACCCTAAGCTTTCACCAGCTTTCCCTCCTGGCTCTTCGATTGTGGGAGCAGATGGCAACTGTTCGTGCTCTACTCACTGTGCAGCTGGGCAGCCGAGAGCAATCTCCGAAGAGGGTTCATTCAAATGGACCTTTAGGTATGAAACCGAGGAGCGACAGCAATGATGGGGACACCGTTGCAAAGCTAACTGTGTGCTGAAGATGCCCAGCACATGCTTTCCCTCCTGGCTCTTCGACTCTGGCAGCAGACGGCAACCGTTCGTGCTCTACTCACTGTGCTGCTGGGCAGCCGAGAGCAAGCTCCGAAGAGGGTGCATTCAAATCGACCTTTCGGTATGAAAGCGAGGAGCGACAGCAATGATGGTGACACCGTTGCAAAGCTGACTGTGTGCTGAAGATGCCCAGCACATGCTTTCCCTCCGGGCTCTTCGGCTCTGAGTGCAGAGGCCAGACGTTCGTGCTCTACTGACTGTGCTGCTGGGCAGCCAAGAGCAACGAGCAGAGAAGTTGGATTCAAATGAACTTCTCGGTATGAAAGTGAGGAGCGACAGCAATGATGGAGGCACTGTTGCAAAGCTGACTGTGTGCAGAAAATTCAGAGCACCAGCTTTCACTACTGGCTCTTCGATTGTGGGAGCAGACGGCAACTGTTCGTGCTCTACTCACTGTGCTGCCGGGCAGCTGAGAGCAAGCTCCGAAGAGGGTGCATTCAAATGGACCTTTAGGTATGACACCGAGGAGCGACAGCAATGATGGTGACACCGTTGCAAAGCTGACTGTGTGCTGAAGATGCCCAGCACATGCTTTCCCTCCTGGCTCTTCGACTGTGGGAGCAGACGGCAACCGTTCGTGCTCTACTCACTGTGCTGCTGGGCAGCCGAGAGCAAGCTCCGAAGAGAGTGCTTTCAAATGGACGTTTAGGTATGAAAGCGAGGAGCGACAGCACTGCAGTGCGAGGTGGCAGGCTCAAACTTAGCGGGCGTCCCCACAGAGGCTCTGCCTCCCCCACATCGTATGAGGCTTGGGCTTTTATACTGAGAAAAATGCACACTCATTCCGACACAGGTGGCCAGCCTGTGCTGGAAGAAGTGGCCAGCAGTATCTACAGAGGTCTCCAAGGGTTGATAGAAACCTGGTCATACTTATATTTACCAACTTCTAGTACATGAGTATCACAGAGAAACTGTATGGGCTCTCCCTGTCAATTGCAAGAAAAAATCATAACATATAGAGCTTCCCACTCTTTAGCCCCCTGCTGTGTAGTAAACATAGGATATGCAAAGATGCCCATTGCAGAAAATTCCCCAGTAATGATCACATATTTGGTTACCCATTGTTACAACTGAGCGTCTCCAGGGCCAGTAAGTCTGAGCAGACCGACCCGGGAGACCAAGAGTCAGGGTCTGGAAACAGAGGATATAAATCTGGCTCGGATTCAGGGGATTCGGGGGCTGATCCTTCATTTTTTCACTCTACGGCGTAGTGGGTTGGAGAGGCTCGCGGTTCCTTTAAATCTCCCGCTAGCGCATGATCCCTATTTTCTACTGCGTGCTTCACAGTGGCGCCGCAATCGATCCGGCGCCGAGGCACCGCCCTCTTTCTTTCGGATTCCTCGACATTTATCATACGTATCCCTTCTAATACACTTTCTCTGTCCTTTTCAAAGTCCCTACTTTCGGAACTGGGGTGGTGGGGGAGCAGGGGGTTACACCTCCTCCGCGGCACCTTCTGATGGAGGGGGAGAAAAGGAAGGGAGGGGGGTGGGGGGGGAGGGGAAACCCTGTGCTCTCGCGAGTTGGGGGGGGGAACGCGTTGTAATCTTCCCCCGGTTTCAACCGACCGGGCACGTCTGTTCCTAGTTTCTTCGTTGCTACCGCGGCAGTTTTCTTTTCTGCCTTGTATCTTTTTATACAGTTCATTACTTCCCTCCGTGGTTTACCGAGTTTCTTTGCCTTTTTATAATCATTAAGCACTGAGTCAAATAGTTCATCACCAAACTTTCGCCACTCACTCTCCTCAAATATTGTATTAGGATCTGCAAAAAAAATCTCTTAGCCTTCCCTAGCCACTAGACCTGCTAGCTGCTTTAGAGTCTCAGGCTCAATTCCCCGCTTTTATAAAAAGCACTGCAAAAAGTTCAGGGCTCAGTTGCCCGCTTTTATAAAAAGTACTGTAATAAGTCCAGGGCTACCTCTCGGTCCATTTTCATGGCCAGCCTTTTCCGGATCGTCTTCTTCTGGGTCGTCCTGTAACCTCGGTCTCCAGATCGGCCTCCCGACGCAGCAGTGTCTGGTTCGCCCCAGCGGCGGATTCTTTCGGTTAGCCGAAGCACCCGGGTCCGTCACGCCACCGCAGCAGCATTGCCCGCGCTTCCCGGCCGCTGCCGCCGGCGCCGCTCACTCGCCGTTCCGGGTCCCCGTCGACCGGGGCCCTGTATCCCGGGTCCCCGTCGGCCGGGGCCCTGTATTCCGGGTCCCCGTATTCCGGGTCCTTATCAAAATCTAAGCCTTTTACCCCCCGACGACGGAGGAAGGCAGTGAAAAGATCATACGCTGCTTGCCTGTCCATATTTACCGGATCCGTTGCACCCTCCAGGCGTCGGCAACGCGTAGCAGCAGAGCCAGCCGATGCTGCGCTCTGGGCCAAAGCAGAAAGCAAGCAGCCCACCGATGTGTCACTGCAGTCCTGCAGAAGCCGTCTTTATGTCGAGACCTGCACCCAGCGCAACTCCTCTAGGCAGAAGGAGGGATCCCCGTTCCCTGTTCAAGTCCCTGTTCGGGCGCCAATTGTTGGAGTCGCGGGAGACAAGCCTCCTGCTCTCATGGTCAGCAAGTCTCGTTTATTTAGCAAGATACAACCCTTTTTATAGCCTGCAGTGTTAGATACATTTCCTGCTAGGATACAGCAAAATCATTGGTCAGCCCGTGCTGACGCAGGGGCCTCCCAAGCAACCGTGACCGCCTCCTGCTTCAACATGCCTCGACATGTCCCAGCTTGTCCCAGCTTGCCCAAGCATTACCGTTGCGCCATCTCAGCAAGATGGCGCTATCTCAGCAAGATGTACATCCTGTTTCTTGAGCAACTCAGGGTGAACATTAACCACAAGATTAATGTAGCCTTGAGGCCTATATTTCCACCAGCTGCACAGTATCATGACCTCTGTTACTTAGCCATTCTGTTGTTAAGCTCTCTACAACACCGTTGCAAAGCTGACTGTGTGCTGAAGATGCCCAGCACATGCTTTCCCTCCTGGCTCTTCGGCTCTGGCAGCAGACGGCAAACCGTTCGTGCTCTACTCACTGTGCTGCTGGGCAGCCGAGAGCAAGCTCCGAAGAGGGTGCATTCAAATGGACCTTTAGGTATGAAAGCGAGGAGCGACAGCAATGATGGTGACACCGTTGGAAAGCTGACTGTGTGCTGAAGATGCCCAGCACATGCTTTCCTTCCTGGATCTTCGGCTCTGGGAGCAGAGGCCAGACGTTCGTGCTCTACTGACTGTGCCGCTGGGCAGCCAAGAGCAATGAGCGGAGAAGGTGGATTCAAATGAACTTCTAGGTATGAAAGTGAAAAGCGTCAGCAATGATGGAGGCACTGTTGCAAAGCTGACTGTGTGCTGAAGATGCCCAGCACATGCTTTCCCTCCTGGCTCCTCCACTGTGCTAGCAGACGGCAACCGTTCGTGCTCTACTCACTGTGCTGCTGGGCAGCCGAGAGCTAGCTCCGAAGAGGGTGCATTCAAATGGACCTTTAGGTATGAAAGCGAGGAGCGACAGCAATGATGGTGACACCATTGCAAAGCTGACTGTGTGCTGAAGATGCCCAGCACATGCTTTCACTCCCGGCTCTTCAAATCTGGGAGCAGAAGCCAGAAGTTCGTGCACTAATCGCTGTGCTACTGGGCAGCTGAGAAGCACCTTTGGAGAGGTTGCATTCAAATGTACTTTTAGGTATGAAACCGAGGAGTGACAGCAATAATGGTGACAGCATTGCAAAGCTGACTGTGTGCTGAAGATGCCCCGCACATGCTTTCCCTCCTGGCTCTTCGACAGTGGGAGCAGACGGCAACCCTAACCCTAACCCTAACCCTAACCCTAAGCCTAAACCTAACCCAACCCTAACCCTAACCCTAACCCTAACCCTACCCCTAACCCTAACGCTAACCCTAACCCTAACACTAAACCCTAACCCTAACCCGTAACCCTAACCCTATCCCTAACCCTAACCCTAACCCTAAGCTTTCACCAGCTTTCCCTCCTGGCTCTTCGATTGTGGGAGCAGACGGCAGCTGTTTGTGCTCTACTCACTGTGCAGCTGGGCAGCCGAGAGCAAGCTCCGAAGAGGGTGCATTCAAATGGACCTTTAGGTATGAAAGCGAGGAGCGACAGCAATGATGGTGACACCGTTGCAAAGCTGACTGTGTGCTGAAGATGCCCAGCACATGCTTTCCCTCCTGGCTCCTCCACTGTGCTAGCAGACTGCAACCGTTCGTGCTCTACTCACTGTGCTGCTGGGCAACCGGGAGCAAGCTCCGAGGAGGGTTCATTCAAATGGACCTTTAGGTATGAAAGCGCGGAGCGATAGCAATGATGGTGACACCGTTGCAAAGCTGACTGTGTGCTGAAGATGCCCAGCACATGCTTTCCCTCCTGGCTCTTCGGATCTGGCAGCAGAATCCAGAAGTTCGTGCACTAATCGCTGTGCTACTGGGCAGCTGAGAAGCAGCTTTGGAGAGGTTGCATTCAAATGTACTTTTAGGTATGAAACCGCGGAGTGACAGCAATAATGGTGACAGCATTGCAAAGCTGACTGTGTGCTGAAGGTGCCCCGCACATGCTTTCCCTCCTGGCTCTTCGACTGTGGGAGCAGACGGCAACCCTAACCCTAACCCTAACCCTAACCCTGACCCTAAACCAACCCTAACCCTAACCCTACCCCTAACCCTAACACTAACCCTAAACCTAACCATAACCCTAACCCTAACCCTAACCCCTAACCCTAACCCTAAACCTAACCCTAACCCTAACCCCTAACCCTAACCCCTAACCCTAACCCTAACCCTAACCCTAACCCTAACCCTAAGCTTTCACCAGCTTTCCCTCCTGGCTCTTCGATTGTGGGAGCAGATGGCAACTGTTCGTGCTCTACTCACTGTGCAGCTGGGCAGCCGAGAGCAATCTCCGAAGAGGGTTCATTCAAATGGACCTTTAGGTATGAAACCGAGGAGCGACAGCAATGATGGGGACACCGTTGCAAAGCTAACTGTGTGCTGAAGATGCCCAGCACATGCTTTCCCTCCTGGCTCTTCGACTCTGGCAGCAGACGGCAACCGTTCGTGCTCTACTCACTGTGCTGCTGGGCAGCCGAGAGCAAGCTCCGAAGAGGGTGCATTCAAATCGACCTTTCGGTATGAAAGCGAGGAGCGACAGCAATGATGGTGACACCGTTGCAAAGCTGACTGTGTGCTGAAGATGCCCAGCACATGCTTTCCCTCCGGGCTCTTCGGCTCTGAGTGCAGAGGCCAGACGTTCGTGCTCTACTGACTGTGCTGCTGGGCAGCCAAGAGCAACGAGCAGAGAAGTTGGATTCAAATGAACTTCTCGGTATGAAAGTGAGGAGCGACAGCAATGATGGAGGCACTGTTGCAAAGCTGACTGTGTGCAGAAAATTCAGAGCACCAGCTTTCACTACTGGCTCTTCGATTGTGGGAGCAGACGGCAACTGTTCGTGCTCTACTCACTGTGCTGCCGGGCAGCTGAGAGCAAGCTCCGAAGAGGGTGCATTCAAATGGACCTTTAGGTATGACACCGAGGAGCGACAGCAATGATGGTGACACCGTTGCAAAGCTGACTGTGTGCTGAAGATGCCCAGCACATGCTTTCCCTCCTGGCTCTTCGACTGTGGGAGCAGACGGCAACCGTTCGTGCTCTACTCACTGTGCTGCTGGGCAGCCGAGAGCAAGCTCCGAAGAGAGTGCTTTCAAATGGACGTTTAGGTATGAAAGCGAGGAGCGACAGCACTGCAGTGCGAGGTGGCAGGCTCAAACTTAGCGGGCGTCCCCACAGAGGCTCTGCCTCCCCCACATCGTATGAGGCTTGGGCTTTTATACTGAGAAAAATGCACACTCATTCCGACACAGGTGGCCAGCCTGTGCTGGAAGAAGTGGCCAGCAGTATCTACAGAGGTCTCCAAGGGTTGATAGAAACCTGGTCATACTTATATTTACCAACTTCTAGTACATGAGTATCACAGAGAAACTGTATGGGCTCTCCCTGTCAATTGCAAGAAAAAATCATAACATATAGAGCTTCCCACTCTTTAGCCCCCTGCTGTGTAGTAAACATAGGATATGCAAAGATGCCCATTGCAGAAAATTCCCCAGTAATGATCACATATTTGGTTACCCATTGTTACAACTGAGCGTCTCCAGGGCCAGTAAGTCTGAGCAGACCGACCCGGGAGACCAAGAGTCAGGGTCTGGAAACAGAGGATATAAATCTGGCTCGGATTCAGGGGATTCGGGGGCTGATCCTTCATTTTTTCACTCTACGGCGTAGTGGGTTGGAGAGGCTCGCGGTTCCTTTAAATCTCCCGCTAGCGCATGATCCCTATTTTCTACTGCGTGCTTCACAGTGGCGCCGCAATCGATCCGGCGCCGAGGCACCGCCCTCTTTCTTTCGGATTCCTCGACATTTATCATACGTATCCCTTCTAATACACTTTCTCTGTCCTTTTCAAAGTCCCTACTTTCGGAACTGGGGTGGTGGGGGAGCAGGGGGTTACACCTCCTCCGCGGCACCTTCTGATGGAGGGGGAGAAAAGGAAGGGAGGGGGGTGGGGGGGGAGGGGAAACCCTGTGCTCTCGCGAGTTGGGGGGGGGAACGCGTTGTAATCTTCCCCCGGTTTCAACCGACCGGGCACGTCTGTTCCTAGTTTCTTCGTTGCTACCGCGGCAGTTTTCTTTTCTGCCTTGTATCTTTTTATACAGTTCATTACTTCCCTCCGTGGTTTACCGAGTTTCTTTGCCTTTTTATAATCATTAAGCACTGAGTCAAATAGTTCATCACCAAACTTTCGCCACTCACTCTCCTCAAATATTGTATTAGGATCTGCAAAAAAAATCTCTTAGCCTTCCCTAGCCACTAGACCTGCTAGCTGCTTTAGAGTCTCAGGCTCAATTCCCCGCTTTTATAAAAAGCACTGCAAAAAGTTCAGGGCTCAGTTGCCCGCTTTTATAAAAAGTACTGTAATAAGTCCAGGGCTACCTCTCGGTCCATTTTCATGGCCAGCCTTTTCCGGATCGTCTTCTTCTGGGTCGTCCTGTAACCTCGGTCTCCAGATCGGCCTCCCGACGCAGCAGTGTCTGGTTCGCCCCAGCGGCGGATTCTTTCGGTTAGCCGAAGCACCCGGGTCCGTCACGCCACCGCAGCAGCATTGCCCGCGCTTCCCGGCCGCTGCCGCCGGCGCCGCTCACTCGCCGTTCCGGGTCCCCGTCGACCGGGGCCCTGTATCCCGGGTCCCCGTCGGCCGGGGCCCTGTATTCCGGGTCCCCGTATTCCGGGTCCTTATCAAAATCTAAGCCTTTTACCCCCCGACGACGGAGGAAGGCAGTGAAAAGATCATACGCTGCTTGCCTGTCCATATTTACCGGATCCGTTGCACCCTCCAGGCGTCGGCAACGCGTAGCAGCAGAGCCAGCCGATGCTGCGCTCTGGGCCAAAGCAGAAAGCAAGCAGCCCACCGATGTGTCACTGCAGTCCTGCAGAAGCCGTCTTTATGTCGAGACCTGCACCCAGCGCAACTCCTCTAGGCAGAAGGAGGGATCCCCGTTCCCTGTTCAAGTCCCTGTTCGGGCGCCAATTGTTGGAGTCGCGGGAGACAAGCCTCCTGCTCTCATGGTCAGCAAGTCTCGTTTATTTAGCAAGATACAACCCTTTTTATAGCCTGCAGTGTTAGATACATTTCCTGCTAGGATACAGCAAAATCATTGGTCAGCCCGTGCTGACGCAGGGGCCTCCCAAGCAACCGTGACCGCCTCCTGCTTCAACATGCCTCGACATGTCCCAGCTTGTCCCAGCTTGCCCAAGCATTACCGTTGCGCCATCTCAGCAAGATGGCGCTATCTCAGCAAGATGTACATCCTGTTTCTTGAGCAACTCAGGGTGAACATTAACCACAAGATTAATGTAGCCTTGAGGCCTATATTTCCACCAGCTGCACAGTATCATGACCTCTGTTACTTAGCCATTCTGTTGTTAAGCTCTCTACAACACCGTTGCAAAGCTGACTGTGTGCTGAAGATGCCCAGCACATGCTTTCCCTCCTGGCTCTTCGGCTCTGGCAGCAGACGGCAAACCGTTCGTGCTCTACTCACTGTGCTGCTGGGCAGCCGAGAGCAAGCTCCGAAGAGGGTGCATTCAAATGGACCTTTAGGTATGAAAGCGAGGAGCGACAGCAATGATGGTGACACCGTTGGAAAGCTGACTGTGTGCTGAAGATGCCCAGCACATGCTTTCCTTCCTGGATCTTCGGCTCTGGGAGCAGAGGCCAGACGTTCGTGCTCTACTGACTGTGCCGCTGGGCAGCCAAGAGCAATGAGCGGAGAAGGTGGATTCAAATGAACTTCTAGGTATGAAAGTGAAAAGCGTCAGCAATGATGGAGGCACTGTTGCAAAGCTGACTGTGTGCTGAAGATGCCCAGCACATGCTTTCCCTCCTGGCTCCTCCACTGTGCTAGCAGACGGCAACCGTTCGTGCTCTACTCACTGTGCTGCTGGGCAGCCGAGAGCAAGCTCCGAAGAGGGTGCATTCAAATGGACCTTTAGGTATGAAAGCGAGGAGCGACAGCAATGATGGTGACACCGTTGGAAAGCTGACTGTGTGCTGAAGATGCCCAGCACATGCTTTCCTTCCTGGCTCTTCGGCTCTGGGAGCAGAGGCCAGACGTTCGTGCTCTACTGACTGTGCTGCTGGGCAGCCAAGAGCAACGAGCAGAGAAGTTGGATTCAAATGAACTTCTAGGTATGAAAGTGAGGAGCGACAGCAATAATGGACACACTGGGTCAAAGCTGACTGTGTGCAGAAGATTCAGAGCACCAGCTTTCCCTCCTGGCTCTTCGATTGTGGGAGCAGACGGCAACTGTTCGTGCTCTACTCACTGTGCTGCTGGGCACCCGAGAGCAAGCTCCGAAGAGGATGCATTCAAATGGACCTTTAGGTATGACACCGAGGAGCGACAGCAATGATGGTGACACCGATGCAAAGGTGACAGTGTGCTGAAGATGCCCAGCACATGCTTTCCCTCCTGGCTCTTCGGCTCTGGCAGCAGACGGCAACCGTTCGTGCTCTAATCACTGTGCTGCTCGGCAGCCGAGAGAAAGCTCCGAAGAGGGTGCATTCAAATGGACGTTTAGGTATGAAAGCGAGGAGCGACAGCAATGATGGTGACACCGTTGGAAAGCTGACTGTGTGCTGAAGATGCCCAGCACATGCTTTCCTTCCGGGCTCTTCGGCTCTGGGAGCAGAGGCCAGACGTTCGTGTTCTACTGACTGTGCCGCTGGACAGCCAAGAGCAATGAGCGGAGAAGGTGGATTCAAATGAACTTCTAGGTATGAAAGTGAGGAGCGACAGCAATGATGGAGGCACTGTTGCAAAGCTCACTGTGTGCTGAAGATGCCCAGCACATGCTTTCCCTCCTGGCTCCTCCACTGTGCTAGCAGACGGCAACCGTTCGTGCTCTACTCACTGTGCTGCTGGGCAGCCGAGAGCAAGCTCCGAAGAGGGTGCATTCAAATGGACCTTTAGGTATGAAAGCGAGGAGCGACAGCAATGATGGTGACACCGTTGCAAAGCTGACTGTGTGCGGAAGATGCCCAGCACATGCTTTCCCTCCTGGCTCTTCGACTGTGGGAGCAGACGGCAACCGTTCGTGCTCTACTCACTGTGCTGCTGGACAGCCGAGAGCAAGCTCCGAAGAGAGTGCTTTCAAATGGACGTTTAGGTATGAAAGCGAGGAGCGACAGCAATAATGGTGACAGCATTGCAAAGCTGACTGTGTGCTGAAGATGCCCAGCACATGCTTTCCCTCCTGGCTCTTCGGCTCTGGGAGCAGAGGCCAGACGTTCGTGCACTAATCGCTGAGCTACTGGGCAGCTGAGAAGCACCTTTGGAGAGGTTGCATTCAAATGTACTTTTAGGTATGAAACCGAGGAATGACATCAATAATGGTGACAGCATTGCAAAGCTGAATGTGTGCTGAAGATGCGCAGCACATGCTTTCCCTCCTGGCTCTTCGACTGTGTGAGGAGACGACAACCGTTCGTGCTCTACTCACTGTGCTGCTGGGCAGCCGAGAGCAAGCTCTGAAGAGGGTGCATTCAAACGGAACTTTAGGTATGAAAGCGAGGAGCGACAGCAATGATGGTGACACCGTTGCAAAGCTGACTGTGTGCTGAAGATGCTCAGCACATGCTTTCCCTCCTGGCTCTTCGGATCTGGGAGCAGAAGCCAGACGTTCGTGCACTAATCGCTCTGCCCCTGGGCAGCCGAGAACAAGCTTCGGAGAGGTTGCACTCAAATGGACTTTTAAGTATGAAACCGAGGAGCGACAGCAATGATGGTGACACCGTTGCAAAGCTAACTGTGTGCTGAAGATGCCCAGCACATGTTTTCCATCCTGGCTCTTCGGCTCTAAGAGCAGAGGCCATACGTTCACGCACTAATCACTGTGCCCCTGGGCAGCCGAGAACAAGCTTTGGAGACGCTGCATTCAAATGGATGGGGTTAGGGTTAGGGTTAGGGTTAGGGTTTAGGGTTAGGGTTAGGGTTAGGGTTAGGGTTAGGGTTAGGGATTAGGGTTAGGGGTTAGGGTTAGGGTTTGGGTTAGTGGTTAGGGGTTAGGGTTAGGGTTAGGGTTATGGTTAGGTTTAGGGTTAGGGTTAGGGTTAGGGGTAGGGTTAGGGTTAGCGTTAGGGTTAGGGTTGGGTTAGGGTTAGTGTTAGGGTTAGGGTTAGGGTCAGGTTTAGGGTTGCCGTCTGCTCCCACAGTCGAAGAGCCCGGAGGGAAAGCATGTGCTGGGCATCTTCAGCACACAGTCAGCTTTGCAACGGTGTCGCCATCATTGCTGTCGCTCCTCGGTTTCATATGTAAAAGTCCATTTGAATGCAACGTCTCCAAAGCTTGTTCTCGGCTGCCCAGGGGCACAGTGATTAGTGCATGAACGTCTGGCCTCTGCTCTTAGAGCCGAAGAGCCAGGACGGAAAACATGTGCTGGGCATCTTCAGCACACAGTCAGCTTTGCAACGGTGTCACCATCATTGCTGTCGCTCCTCGCTTTCATACCTAAAGGTCCATTTGAAAGCACCCTCTTAAGAGCTTGCTCTCGGCTGCCCAGCAGCACAGTCAGTAGAGCATGAACGGTTGTCGTCTGCTCCCACAGTCGAAGAGCCAGGAGGGGAAGCATGTGCTGCGCATCTTCAGCACACAGTCAGCTTTGCAATGCTGTCACCATTATTGCTGTCACTCCTCGGTTTCATACCTAAAAGTATATTTGAATGCAACCTCTCCAAAGGTGCTTCTCAGCTGCCCAGTAGCTCAGCGATTAGTGCACGAACGTCTGGCCTCTGCTCCCAGAGCCGAAGAGCCAGGAGGGAAAGCATGTGCTGGGCATCTTCAGCACACAGTCAGCTTTGCAACGGTGTCACCATCATTGCTGTCGCTCCTCGCTTTCATACTTTAAAGTCCATTTGAGTGCAACCTCTCCGAAGCTTGTTCTCGGCTGCCCAGGGGCAGAACGATTAGTGCACGAACGTCTGGCTTCTGCTCCCAGATCCGAAGAGCCAGGAGGGAAAGCATGTGCTGGGCATCTTCAGCACACAGTCAGCTTTGCAACGGTGTCACCGTCATTGCTGTCGCTCCTCGCTTTCATACCAAAAGGTCCATTTGAATGCACCCTCTTCGGAGCTTGCTCTCGGCTGCCCAGCTGCACAGTGAGTAGAGCGCGAACAGTTGCCGTCTGCTCCCACAATCGAAGAGCCAGGAGGGAAAGCTGGTGAAAGCTTAGGGTTAGGGTTAGGGTTAGGGTTACGGTTATGGTTAGGGTTAGGGTTAGGTTTAGGTGTTAGGGTTAGGGGTTAGGGTTAGGGTTAGTGTTAGGGTTAGGGTTAGGGGATAGGGTTAGGGTTAGGGTTATGGTAAGGTTTAGGGTTAGAGTTAGGGTTAGAGTTAGGGTTAGGGTTGCCGTCTGCTCCCACAGTCGAAGAGCCAGGACGGAAAGCATGTGCGGGGCATCTTCAGCACACAGTCAGCTTTGCAATGCTGTCACCATTATTGCTGTCAGTCCTCGGTTTCATACCTAAAAGTACATTTGAATGCAGCCTCTCCAAAGCTGCTTCTCAGCTGCCCAGTAGCACAGCGATTAGTGCACGAACTTCTGGCTTCTGCTCCCAGATCCGAAGAGCCGGGAGGGAAAGCATGTGCTGGGCATCTTCAGCACACAGTCAGCTTTGCAACGGTGTCACCATCATTGCTGTCGCTCCTCGCTTTCATACCTAAACGTCCATTTGAAAGCACCCTCTTCGGAGCTTGATCTCGGCTGCCCAGCAGCACAGTGAGTAGAGCACGAACGGTTGCCATCTGTTCCCACAGTCAAAGAGCCAGGAGGGAAAGAATGTGCTGGGCATCTTCAGCACACAGTCAGCTTTGCAACGGTGTCACCATCATTGCTGTCGCTCCTCAGTGTCATACCTAAACGTCCATTTGAATGCACCCTCTTCGGAGCTTGCTCTCGGCTGCCCAGCAGCACAGTGAGTAGAGCACGAACGGTTGCCTTCTGCTAGCACAGTGGAGGAGCCAGGGGGGAAAGCATATGCTGGGCATCTTCAGCACACAGTCAGCTTTGCAACAGTGCCTCCATCATTGCTGACGCTTTTCGCTTTCATACCTAGAAGTTCATTTGAATCCACCTTCTCCGCTCATTGCTCTTGGCTGTCCAGCGGCACAGTCAGTAGAGCATGAACGTCTGGCCTCTGCTCCCAGAGCCGAAGAGCCCGGAGGGAAAGCATGTGCTGGGCATCTTCAGCACACAGTCAGCTTTGCAACGGTGTCACCATCATTGCTGTCGCTCCTCGGTTTCATACTTAAAAGTCCATTTGAGTGCAACCTCTCCGAAGCTTCTTCTCGACTGCCCAGGGGCAGAGCGATTAGTGCACGAACGTCTGGCTTCTGCTACCAGATCCGAAGAGCCAGGATGGAAAGCATGTGCTGGGCATCTTCAGAACACAGTCAGCTTTGCAACGGCGTCACCATCATTGCTGTCGCTCCTAGCTTTCATACCTAAAGGTCCATTTGAATACACCCTCTTCAGAGCTTGCTCTCGACTGCCCAGCAGCACAGTGACTAGAGCACGAACGGTTGTCGTCTGCTCCCACAGTCGAAGAGCTAGGAGGGAAAGCATGTGCTGCGCATCTTCAGCACACAGTCAGCTTTGCAATGCTGTCACCATTATTGCTGTCACTCCTCGGTTTCATACCTAAAAGCACATTTGAATGCAACCTCTCCAAAGTGCTACTCAGCTGCCCAGTAGCTCAGCGATTAGTGCACGAACATCTGGCCTCTGCTCCCAGAGCCGAAGAGCCAGGAGGGAAAGCATGTGCTGGGCATCTTCAGCACACAGTCAGCTTTGCAACGGTGTCACCATCATTGCTGTCGCTCCTCGCTTTCATACCTAAAGGTCCATTTGAATGCACCCTCTTCGGAGCTTGCTCTCGGCTGCCCAGCAGCACAGTGAGTAGAGCACGAACAGTTGCCGTCTGCTCCCACAATCGAAGAGCCAGGAGGGAAAGCTGGTGCTCTGAATCTTCTGCACACAGTCAGCTTTGCAACAGTGCCTCCATCATTGCTGTCGCTCCTCACTTTCATACCGAGAAGTTTATTTGAATCCAACTTCTCTGCTCGTTGCTCTTGGCTGCCCAGCAGCACAGTGAGTAGAGCACGAACGACTGGCCTCTGCTCTCAGAGCCGAAGAGCCAGGAGGGAAAGCATGTGCTGGGCATCTTCAGCACACAGTCAGCTTTGCAACGGTGTCACCACCATTGCTGTCGCTCCTCGCTTTCATACCTAAAGGTCCATTTGAATGCACCCTCTTCGGAGCTTGCTCTCGGCTGCCCAGCAGCACAGTGAGTAGAGCACGAACGGTTGCCATCTGCTCCCACAGTCGAAGAGCCAGGAGGGAAAGCATGTGGTGGGCATCTTCAGCACACAGTCAGCTTTGCAACAGTGCCTCCATCATTGCTGTCGCTCCTCGCTTTCATACCTAAAGGTCCATTTGAATGCACCCTCTTCGGAGCTTGCTCTCGGCTGCCCAGCAGCACAGTGAGTAGAGCACGAACAGTTGCCGTCTGCTCCCACAATCGAAGAGCCAGGAGGGAAAGCTGGTGCTCTGAATCTTCTGCACACAGTCAGCTTTGCAACAGTGCCTCCATCATTGCTGTCGCTCCTCACTTTCATACCGAGAAGTTCATTTGAATCCAACTTCTCTGCTCGTTGCTCTTGGCTGCCCAGCAGCACAGTGAGTAGAGCACGAACGACTGGCCTCTGCTCTCAGAGCCGAAGAGCCAGGAGGGAAAGCATGTGCTGGGCATCTTCAGCACACAGTCAGCTTTGCAACGGTGTCACCATCATTGCTGTCGCTCCTCGCTTTCATACCTAAACGTCCATTTCAATGCACCCTCTTCGGAGCTTGCTCTCGGATGCCCAGCAGCACAGTGAGTAGAGCACGAACGGTTGCCGTCTGCTCCCACAGTGGAAGAGCCAGGAGGGAAAGCATGTGCTGGGCATCTTCAGCACACAGTCAGCTTTGCAACGGTGTCACCATCATTGCTGTCGCTCCTCGGTTTCATACTTAAAAGTCCATTTGAGTGCAACCTCTCCGAAGCTTGTTCTCGGCTGCCCAGGGGCAGAAAGATTAGTGCACGAACGTCTGTCTTCTTCTCCCAGATCCGAAGAGCCAGGAGGGAAAGAATGTGCTGGGCATCTTCAGCACACAGTCAGCTTTGCAACGGTGTCACCATCATTGCTGTCGTTCCTCGCTTTCATACCTAAAGGTCCATTTGAATGCACCCTCTTCGGAGCTTGCTCTCGGCTGCCCAGCTGTACAGTGAGTAGAGCACGAACAGTTGCCGTCTGCTCCCACAATCGAAGAGCCAGGAGGGAAAGCTGGTGAAAGCTTAGGGTTAGGGTTAGGGTTAGGGTTAGGGTTAGGGTTAGGGTTAGGGATTAGGGTTAGGGGTTAGGGTTAGGGTTTGGGTTAGTGGTTAGGGGTTAGGGTTAGGGTTAGGGTTATGGTTAGGTTTAGGGTTAGGGTTAGGGTTAGGGGTAGGGTTAGGGTTAGCGTTAGGGTTAGGGTTGGGTTAGGGTTAGGGTTAGGGTTAGGGTTAGGGTTAGGGTCAGGTTTAGGGTTGCCGTCTTCTCCCACAGTCGAAGAGCCCGGAGGGAAAGCATGTGCTGGGCATCTTCAGCACACAGTCAGCTTTGCAACGGTGTCACCATCATTGCTGTCGCTCCTCGGTTTCATATGTAAAAGTCCATTTGAATGCAACGTCTCCAAAGCTTGTTCTCGGCTGCCCAGGGGCACAGTGATTAGTGCATGAACGTCTGGCCTCTGCTCTTAGAGCCGAAGAGCCAGGACGGAAAAAATGTGCTGGGCATCTTCAGCACACAGTCAGCTTTGCAACGGTGTCACCATCATTGCTGTCGCTCCTCGCTTTCATACTTAAAAGTCCATTTGAGTGCAACCTCTCCGAAGCTTGTTCTCGGCTGCCCAGGGGCAGAGCGATTAGTGCACGAACGTCTGGCTTCTGCTCCCAGATCCGAAGAGCCAGGATCGAAAGCATGTGCTGGGCATCTTCAGCACACAGTCAGCTTTGCAACGGTGTCACCATCATTGCTGTCGCTCCTCGCTTTCATACCTAAAGGTCCATTTGAAAGCACACTCTTAAGAGCTTGCTCTCGGCTGCCCAGCAGCACAGTCAGTAGAGCATGAACGGTTGTCGTCTGCTCCCACAGTCGAAGAGCCAGGAGGGAAAGCATGTGCTGCGCATCTTCAGCACACATTCAGCTTTGCAATGCTGTCACCATTATTGCTGTCACTCCTCGGTTTCATACCGAAAAGTATATTTGAATGCAACCTCTCCAAATGTGCTTCTCAGCTGCCCAGTAGCTCAGCGATTAGTGCACGAACGTCAGGCCTCTGCTCCCAGTGCCGAAGAGCCAGGAGGGAAAGCATGTGCTGAGCATCTTCAGCACACAGTCAGCTTTGCAACGGTGTCACCATCATTGCTGTCGTTCCTCGCTTTCATACCTAAAGGTCCATTTGAATGCACCCTCTTCGGAGCTTGCTCTCGGCTGCCCGGCAGCACAGTGAGTAGAGCACGAACGGTTGCCGTCTGCTCCCACAGTCGAAGAGCCAGGAGGGAAAGCATGTGCTGGGCATCTTCAGCACACAGTTAGCTTTGCAACGGTGTCACCATCATTGCTGTCGCTCCTCGGTTTCATACCTAAAAGTCCACTCGAATGCAACCTCTACGGAGCTTCCTCTGAGCTGCCAAGTAGCACAGCGATTAGAGCACGAACGTCTGGCCTCTGCACCCAGAGCCGAAGAGCCAGGAGGGAAAGCATGTGCTGGGCATCTTCAGCACACAGTCAGCTTTGCAACGGTGTCACCATCATTGCTGTCGCTCCTCGCTTTCATACTTAAAAGTCCATTTGAGTGCAACCTCTCCGAAGCTTGTTCTTGGCTACCCAGGGGCAGAACGATTAGTGCACGAAGGTCTGGCTTCTGCTCCCAGATCCGAAGAGCCAGGAGGGAAAGCATGTGCTGGGCATCTTCAGCACACAGTCAGCTTTGCAACGGTGTCACCATCATTGTTGTCGCTTTTCGCTTTCATACCTAAAGGTCCATTTGAATGCACCCTCTTCGGAGCTTGCTCTCGGCTGCCCACCTGCACAGTGAGTAGAGCACGAACAGTTGCCGTCTGCTCCCACAATCGAAGAGCCAGGAGGGAAACCTGGTGAAAGCTTAGGGTTAGGGTTAGGGTTAGGGTTAGGGTTAGTGTTAGGGGTTAGGGTTAGGGGTTAGGGTTATCGTTAGGGTTAGGGTTAGGGGTTAGGTTTAGGGTTAGGGTTATGGTTAGGTTTAGGGTTAGGGTTAGGGTTAGGGTTAGGGTTAGTGTTAGGGTTGCCGTCTGCTCCCACAGTCGAAGAGCCCGGAGGGAAAGCATGTGCGGGGCATCTTCAGCACACAGTCAGCTTTGCAATGCTGTCACCATTGTTGCTGTCACTCCTCGGTTTCATACCTAAAAGTACATTTGAATGCAGCCTCTCCAAAGCTGCTTCTCAGCTGCCCAGTAGCACAGCGATTAGTGCACGAACTTCTGGCTTCTGCTCCCAGATCCGAAGAGCCGGGAGGGAAAGTATGTGCTGTGCATCTTCTGCCCACAGTCAGCTTTGCAACGGTGTCACCATCATTGCTGTCGCTCCTCGGTTTCATACCCAAACGTCCATTTGAATGCACTCTCTTCGGAGCTTGCTCTCGGCTGCCCAGCAGCACAGTGAGTAGAGCACCAACAGTTGCCGTCTGCTCCCACAATCGAAGAGCCAGGTGGGAAAGCTGGTGCTCTGAATCTTCTGCACACAGTCAGCTTTGCAACAGTGCCTCCATCATTGCTGTCGCTCCTCACTTTCATACCGAGAAGTTCATTTGAATCCAACTTCTCTGCTCGTTGCTCTTGGCTGCCCAGCAGCACAGTCAGTAGAGCACGAACGTCTGGCCTCTGCTCCCAGAGCCGAAGAGCCCGGAGGGAAAGCATGTGCTGGGCATCTTCAGCACACAGTTAGCTTTGCAACGGTGTCACCATCATTGCTGTCGCTCCTCGCTTTCATACCTAAAAGTCCACTCGAATGCAACCTCTGCGGAGCTTGCTCAGAGCTGCCAAGTAGCACAGCGATTAGAGCACGAACGTCTGGCCTCTGCTCCCAGAGCCGAAGAGCCAGGAGGGAAAGCATGTGCTGTGCATCTTCAGCACACAGTCAGCTTTGCAACGGTGTCACCATCATTGCTGTCGCTCCTCGCTTTCATACCAAAAGGTCCATTTGAATGCACCCTCTTCGGAGCTTGCTCTCGGCTGCCCAGCTGCACAGTGAGTAGCGCACGAACAGTTACCGTCTGCTCCCACAATCGAAGAGCCAGGAGGGAAAGCTGGTGAAAGCTTAGGGTTAGGGTTAGGGTTAGGGTTAGGGTTAGGGTTAGGGGTTAGGGTTCGGGGTTAGGGTTAGGGTTAGGGTTAGGGTTAGGGTTGCCGTCTGCTCCCACAGTCGAAGAGCCCGGAGGGAAAGCATGTGCGGGGCATCTTCAGCACACAGTCAGCTTTGCAATGCTGTCACCATTATTGCTGTCACTCCTCGGTTTCATACCTAAAAGTACATTTGAATGCAGCCTCTCCAAAGCTGCTTCTCAGCTGCCCAGTAGCACAGAGATTAGTGCACGAACTTCTGGCTTCTGCTCCCAGATCCGAAGAGCCGGGAGGGAAAGCATGTGCTGTATATCTTCTGCACACAGTCAGCTTTGCAACGGTGTCACCATCATTGCTGTCGCTCCTCTCTTTCATACCTAAAGGTCCATTTGAATACACTCTCTTCAGAGCTTGCCCTCGGCTGCCCAGCAGCACAGTGTGTAGAGCACGAACGGTTGTTGTCTGCTCCCACAGTCGAAGAGCCAGGAGGGAAAGCATGTGCTGCGTGTCTTCAGCACACAGTCAGCTTTGCAATGCTGTCACCATTATTGCTGTCACTCCTCGGTTTCATACCTAAAAGTACATTTGAATGCAACCTCTCCAAAGGTGCTTCTCAGCTGCCCAGTAGCTCAGCGATTAGTGCACGAACTTCTGGCCTCTGCTCCCAGAGCCGAAGAGCCAGGAGGGAAAGCATGTGCTGGGCATCTTCAGCACACAGTCAGCTTTGCAATGGTGTCACCATCATTGCTGTCGCTCCTCGCTTTCATACCTAAACGTCCATTTGAAAGCACCCTCTTCGGAGCTTGATCTCGGCTGCCCAGCAGCACAGTGAGTAGAGCACGAACGGTTGCCGTCTGCTCCCACAGTCGAAGAGCCAGGAGGGAAAGTATGTGCTGGGCATCTTCAGCACACAGTCAGCTTTGCAACGGTGTCACCATCATTGCTGTCGTTCCTCGGTGTCATACCTAAAGGTCCCTTTGAATGCACCCTCTTCGGAGCTTGCTCTGAGCTGCCCAGCTGCGCAGTGAGTAGAGCACGAACAGTTGCCGTCTGCTCCCACAATCGAAGAGCCAGGAGGGAAAGCTGGTGCTCTGAATCTTCTGCACACAGTCAGCTTTGCAACAGTGCCTCCATCATTGCTGTCGCTCCTCACTTTCATACCGAGAAGTTCATTTGAATCCAACTTCTCTGCTCGTTGCTCTTGGCTGCCCAGCAGCACAGTGAGTAGAGCACGAACGACTGGCCTCTGCTCTCAGAGCCGAAGAGCCAGGAGGGAAAGCATGTGCTGGGCATCTTCAGCACACAGTCAGCTTTGCAACGGTGTCACCATCATTGCTGTCGCTCCTCGCTTTCATACCTAAAGGTCCATTTGAATGCACCCTCTTCGGAGCTTGCTCTCGGCTGCCCAGAAGCACAGTGAGTAGAGCACGAACGGTTGCCGTCTGCTCCCACAGTCGAAGAGCCAGGAGGGAAAGCATGTGCTGGGCATCTTCAGCACACAGTTAGCTTTGCAACGGTGTCACCATCATTGCTGTCGCTCCTCGGTTTCATACCTAAAAGTCCACTCGAATGCAACCTCTACGGAGCTTGCTCTGAGCTGCCAAGTAGCACAGCGATTAGAGCACGAACGTCTGGCCTCTGCTCCCAGAGCCGAAGAGCCAGGAGGGAAAGCATGTGCTGGGCATCTTCAGCACACAGTCAGCTTTGCAACGGTGTCACCATCATTGCTGTCGCTCCTCGGTTTCATACTTAAAAGTCCATTTGAGTGCAACCTCTCCGAAGCTTGTTCTCGGCTGCCCAGGGGCAGAACGATTAGTGCACGAAGGTCTGGCTTCTGCTCCCAGATTTGAAGAGCCAGGAGGGAAAGCATGTGCTGGGCATCTTCAGCACACAGTCAGCTTTGCAACGGTGTCACCATCATTGCTGTCGCTCCTCGCTTTCATACCAAAAGGTCCATTTGAATGCACCCTCTTCGGAGCTTGCTCTCGGCTGCCCAGCTGCACAGTGAGTAGCGCACGAACAGTTACCGTCTGCTCCCACAATCGAAGAGCCAGGAGGGAAAGCTGGTGAAAGCTTAGGGTTAGGGTTAGGGTTAGGGTTAGGGTTAGGGGTTAGGGTTAGGGGTTGGGGTTAGGGTTAGGGTTAGGGTTAGGGTTAGGGGTTAGGGGTAGGGTTAGGGTTACGGTTAGGTTTAGGGTTAGAGTTAGGGTTAGGGTTAGGGTTAGGGTTGCCGTCTGCTCCCACAGTCGAAGAGCCAGGAGGGAAAGCATGTGCGGGGCATCTTCAGCACACAGTCAGCTTTGCAATGCTGTCACCATTATTGCTGTCACTCCTCGGTTTCATACCTAAAAGTACATTTGAATGCAGCCTCTCCAAAGCTGCTTCTCAGCTGCCCAGTAGCACAGAGATTAGTGCACGAACTTCTGGCTTCTGCTCCCAGATCCGAAGAGCCGGGAGGGAAAGCATGTGCTGTATATCTTCTGCACACAGTCAGCTTTGCAACGGTGTCACCATCATTGCTGTCGCTCCTCTCTTTCATACCTAAAGGTCCATTTGAATACACTCTCTTCAGAGCTTGCCCTCGGCTGCCCAGCAGCACAGTGTGTAGAGCACGAACGGTTGTTGTCTGCTCCCACATTCGAAGAGCCAGGAGGGAAAGCATGTGCTGCGTGTCTTCAGCACACAGTCAGCTTTGCAATGCTGTCACCATTATTGCTGTCACTCCTCGGTTTCATACCTAAAAGTACATTTGAATGCAACCTCTCCAAAGGTGCTTCTCAGCTGCCCAGTAGCTCAGCGATTAGTGCACGAACTTCTGGCCTCTGCTCCCAGAGCCGAAGAGCCAGGAGGGAAAGCATGTGCTGGGCATCTTCAGCACACAGTCAGCTTTGCAATGGTGTCACCATCATTGCTGTCGCTCCTCGCTTTCATACCTAAACGTCCATTTGAATGCACCCTCTTCGGAGCTTGCTGTCGGCTGCCCAGAAGCACAGTGAGTAGAGCACGAACGGTTGCCGTCTGCTCCCACAGTCGAAGAGCCAGGAGGGAAAGCATGTGCTGGGCATCTTCAGCACACAGTGAGCTTTGCAAGGGTGTCACCATCATTGCTGTCGCTCCTCGCTTTCATACCTAAAAGTCCACTCGAATGCAACCTCTACGGAGCTTGCTCTGAGCTGCCAAGCAGCACAGCGATTAGAGCACGAACGTCTGGCCTCTGCTCCCAGAGCCGAAGAGCCAGGAGGGAAAGCATGTGCTGGGCATCTTCAGCACACAGTCAGCTTTGCAACGGTGTCACCATCATTGCTGTCGCTCCTCGGTTTCATACTTAAAAGTCCATTTGAGTGCAACCTCTCCGAAGCTTGTTCTCGGCTGCCCAGGGGCAGAGCGATTAGTGCACGAACGTCTGGCTTCTGCTCCCAGATCCGAAGAGCCAGGAGGGAAAGCATGTGCTGAGCATCTTCAGCACACAGTCAGCTTTGCAACGGTGTCACCATCATTGCTGTCGCTCCTCGCTTTCATACCAAAAGGTCCATTTGAATGCACCCTCTTCGGAGCTTGCTCTCGGCTGCCCAGCTGCACAGTGAGTAGCGCACGAACAGTTACCGTCTGCTCCCACAATCGAAGAGCCAGGAGGGAAAGCTGGTGAAAGCTTAGGGTTAGGGTTAGGGTTAGGGTTAGGGTTAGGGTTAGGGGTTAGGGTTAGGGGTTAGGGTTAGGGTTAGGGTTAGGGTTAGGGTTAGGGGTTAGGGTTAGGGTTAGGGTTACGGTTAGGTTTAGGGTTAGAGTTAGGGTTAGGGTTAGGGTTAGGGTTGCCGTCTGCTCCCACAGTCGAAGAGCCAGGAGGGAAAGCATGTGCGGGGCATCTTCAGCACACAGTCAGCTTTGCAATGCTGTCACCAGTATTGCTGTCACTCCTCGGTTTCATACCTAAAAGTACATTTGAATGCAGCCTCTCCAAAGCTGCTTCTCAGCTGCCCAGTAGCACAGAGATTAGTGCACGAACTTCTGGCTTCTGCTCCCAGATCCGAAGAGCCGGGAGGGAAAGCATGTGCTGTATATCTTCTGCACACAGTCAGCTTTGCAACGGTGTCACCATCATTGCTGTCGCTCCTCTCTTTCATACCTAAAGGTCCATTTGAATACACTCTCTTCAGAGCTTGCCCTCGGCTGCCCAGCAGCACAGTGTGTAGAGCACGAACGGTTGTTGTCTGCTCCCACAGTCGAAGAGCCAGGAGGGAAAGCATGTGCTGCGTGTCTTCAGCACACAGTCAGCTTTGCAATGCTGTCACCATTATTGCTGTCACTCCTCGGTTTCATACCTAAAAGTACATTTGAATGCAACCTCTCCAAAGGTGCTTCTCAGCTGCCCAGTAGCTCAGCGATTAGTGCACGAACTTCTGGCCTCTGCTCCCAGAGCCGAAGAGCCAGGAGGGAAAGTATGTGCTGGGCATCTTCAGCACACAGTCAGCTTTGCAACGGTGTCACCATCATTGCTGTCGCTCCTCGCTTTCATACCTAAAGGTCCATTTCAATGCACCCTCTTCGGAGCTTGCTCTCGGCTGCCCAGCTGCACAGTGAGTAGAGCACGAACATTTGCCGTCTGCTCCCACAATCGAAGAGCCAGGAGGGAAAGCTGGTGAAAGCTTTGGGTTAGGGTTAGGGTTAGGGTTAGGGTTAGGGGTTAGGGTTAGGGGTTAGGTTTAGGGGTTAGGGTTAGGGTTAGGGTTAGGGTTGCCATCTGCTCCCACAGTCGAAGAGCCAGGAGGGAAACCATGTGCTGCGCATCTTCAGCACACAGTCAGCTTTACAATGCTGTCACCACAATTGCTGTCACTCCTCGGTTTCATACCTAAAAGTACATTTGAATGCAGCCTCTCCAAAGCTGCTTCTCAGCTGCCCAGTAGCACAGAGATTAGCGCACGAACTTCTGGCTTCTGCTCCCAGATCCGAAGAGCCGGGAGGGAAAGCATGTGCTGTATATCTTCTGCACACAGTCAGCTTTGCAACGGTGTCACCATCATTGCTGTCGCTCCTCTCTTTCATACCTAAAGGTCCATTTGAATACACTCTCTTCAGAGAATGCCCTCGGCTGCCCAGCAGCACAGTGTGTAGAGCACGAACGGTTGTTGTCTGCTCCCACAGTCGAAGAGCCAGGAGGGAAAGCATGTGCTGCGTGTCTTCAGCACACAGTCAGCTTTGCAATGCTGTCACCATTATTGCTGTCACTCCTCGGTTTCATACCTAAAAGTACATTTGAATGCAACCTCTCCAAAGGTGCTTCTCAGCTGCCCAGTAGCTCAGCGATTAGTGCACGAACTTCTGGCCTCTGCTCCCAGAGCCGAAGAGCCAGGAGGGAAAGCATGTGCTGGGAATCTTCAGCACACAGTCAGCTTTGCAATGGTGTCACCATCATTGCTGTCGCTCCTCGCTTTCATACCTAAAGGTCCATTTGAATGCACCCTCTTCGGAGCTTGCTCTCGGCTGCCCAGCAGCACAGTGAGTAGAGCACGAACGGTTGCCGTCTGCTCCCACAGTCGAAGAGCCAGGAGGGAAAGCATGTGCTGGGCATCTTCAGCACACAGTTAGCTTTGCAACGGTGTCACCATCATTGCTGTCGCTCCTCGGTTTCATACCTAAAAGTCCACTCGAATGCAACCTCTACGGAGCTTGCTCTGAGCTGCCAAGTAGCACAGCGATTAGAGCACGAACGTCTGGCCTCTGCTCCCAGAGCCGAAGAGCCAGGAGGGAAAGCATGTGCTGGGCATCTTCAGCACACAGTCAGCTTTGCAACGGTGTCACCATCATTGCTGTCGCTCCTCGCTTTCATACTTTAAAGTCCATTTGAGTGCAACCTCTCCGAAGCTTGTTCTCGGCTGCCCAGGGGCAGAGCGATTAGTGCACGAACGTCTGGCTTCTGCTCCCAGATCCGAAGAGCCAGGAGGGAAAGTATGTGCTGGGCATCTTCAGCACACAGTCAGCTTTGCAACGGTGTCACCATCATTGCTGTCGCTCCTCGCTTTCATACCTAAAGGTCCATTTGAATGCACCCTCTTCGGAGCTTGCTCTCGGGTGCCCAGCTGCACAGTGAGTAGAGCGCGAACAGTTGCCGTCTGCTCCCACAATCGAAGAGCCAGGAGGGAAAGCTGGTGAGTGCTTACGGTTAGGGTTAGGGTTAGGGTTAGGGTTAGGGTTAGGGGTTAGGGGTTAGGGTTAGGGTTAGGGGTAGGGTTAGGGTTAGGGTTAGGGTTATGGTTAGGTTTAGGGTTAGGTTTAGGGTTAGGGTTAGGGTTAGGGTTAGGGTTAGGGTTGGGTTAGGGTTAGGGTTAGGGTTAGGGTTAGGGTTAGGGTTGCCGTCTGCTCCCACAGTCGAAGGGCCAGGAGGGAAAGCATGTGCGGGGCATCTTCAGCACACAGTCAGCTTTGCAATGCTGTCACCATTATTGCTGTCACTCCTCGGTTTCATACCTAAAAGTACATTTGAATGCAACCTCCCCAAAGCTGCTTCTCAGCTGCCCAGTAGCACAGTGATTAGTGCACGAACTTCTGGCTTCTGCTCCTAGATTCGAAGAGCCGGGAGGGAAAGCATGTGCTGGGCATCTTCAGCACACAGTCAGCTTTGCAACGGTGTCACCATCATTGCTGTCGCTCCTCGCTTTCATACCTAAAGGTCCATTTGTATGCACCCTCTTCGGAGCTTGCTCTCGGCTGCCCAGCAGCACAGTGAGTAGAGCACGAACGGTTGCCGTCTTCTAGCACAGTGGAGGAGCCAGGAGGGAAAGCATGTGCTGGGCATCTTCAGCACACAGTCAGCTTTGCAACAGTGCCTCCATCATTGCTGACGCTTTTCACTTTCATACCTAGAAGTTCATTTGAATCCACCTTCTCCGCTCATTGCTCTTGGCTGTCCAGCGGCACAGTCAGTAGAGCACGAACCTCTGGCCTCTGCTCCCAGAGCCGAAGATCCAGGAAGGAAAGCATGTGCTGGGCATCTTCAGCACACAGTCAGCTTTCCAACGGTGTCACCATCATTGCTGTCGCTCCTCGCTTTCATACCTAAAGGTCCATTTGAATGCACCCTCTTCGGAGCTTGCTCTCGGCTGCCCAGCAGCACAGTGAGTAGAGCACGAACGGTTTGCCGTCTGCTGCCAGAGCCGAAGAGCCAGGAGGGAAAGCATGTGCTGGGCATCTTCAGCACACAGTCAGCTTTGCAACGGTGTTGTAGAGAGCTTAACAACAGAATGGCTAAGTAACAGAGGTCATGATACTGTGCAGCTGGTGGAAATATAGGCCTCAAGGCTACATTAATCTTGTGGTTAATGTTCACCCTGAGTTGCTCAAGAAACAGGATGTACATCTTGCTGAGATAGCGCCATCTTGCTGAGATGGCGCAACGGTAATGCTTGGGCAAGCTGGGACAAGCTGGGACATGTCGAGGCATGTTGAAGCAGGAGGCGGTCACGGTTGCTTGGGAGGCCCCTGCGTCAGCACGGGCTGACCAATGATTTTGCTGTATCCTAGCAGGAAATGTATCTAACACTGCAGGCTATAAAAAGGGTTGTATCTTGCTAAATAAACGAGACTTGCTGACCATGAGAGCAGGAGGCTTGTCTCCCGCGACTCCAACAATTGGCGCCCGAACAGGGACTTGAACAGGGAACGGGGATCCCTCCTTCTGCCTAGAGGAGTTGCGTTGGGTGCAGGTCTCGACATAAAGACGGCTTCTGCAGGACTGCAGTGACACATCGGTGGGCTGCTTGCTTTCTGCTTTGGCCCAGAGCGCAGCATCGGCTGGCTCTGCTGCTACGCGTTGCCGACGCCTGGAGGGTGCAACGGATCCGGTAAATATGGACAGGCAAGCAGCGTATGATCTTTTCACTGCCTTCCTCCGTCGTCGGGGGGTAAAAGGCTTAGATTTTGATAAGGACCCGGAATACGGGGACCCGGAATACAGGGCCCCGGCCGACGGGGACCCGGGATACAGGGCCCCGGTCGACGGGGACCCGGAACGGCGAGTGAGTGGCGCCGGCGGCAGCGGCCGGGAAGCGCGGGCAATGCTGCTGCGGTGGCGTGACGGACCCGGGTGCTTCGGCTAACCGAAAGAATCCGCCGCTGGGGCGAACCAGACACTGCTGCGTCGGGAGGCCGATCTGGAGACCGAGGTTACAGGACGACCCAGAAGAAGACGATCCGGAAAAGGCTGGCCATGAAAATGGACCGAGAGGTAGCCCTGGACTTATTACAGTGCTTTTTATAAAAGCGGGCAACTGAGCCCTGAACTTTTTGCAGTGCTTTTTATAAAAGCGGGGAATTGAGCCTGAGACTCTAAAGCAGCTAGCAGGTCTAGTGGCTAGGGAAGGCTAAGAGATTTTTTTTGCAGATCCTAATACAATATTTGAGGAGAGTGAGTGGCGAAAGTTTGGTGATGAACTATTTGACTCAGTGCTTAATGATTATAAAAAGGCAAAGAAACTCGGTAAACCACGGAGGGAAGTAATGAACTGTATAAAAAGATACAAGGCAGAAAAGAAAACTGCCGCGGTAGCAACGAAGAAACTAGGAACAGACGTGCCCGGTCGGTTGAAACCGGGGGAAGATTACAACGCGTTCCCCCCCCCAACTCGCGGGAGCACAGGGTTTCCCCTCCCCCCCCACCCCCCTCCCTTCCTTTTCTCCCCCTCCATCAGAAGGTGCCGCGGAGGAGGTGTAACCCCCTGCTCCCCCACCACCCCAGTTCCGAAAGTAGGGACTTTGAAAAGGACAGAGAAAGTGTATTAGAAGGGATACGCATGATAAATGTCGAGGAATCCGAAAGAAAGAGGGCGGTGCCTCGGCGCCGGATCGATTGCGGCGCCACTGTGAAGCACGCAGTAGAAAATAGGGATCATGCGCTAGCGGGAGATTTAAAGGAACCGCGAGCCTCTCCAACCCACTACGCCGTAGAGTGAAAAAATGAAGGATCAGCCCCCGAATCCCCTGAATCCGAGCCAGATTTATATCCTCTGTTTCCAGACCCTGACTCTTGGTCTCCCGGGTCGGTCTGCTCAGACTTACTGGCCCTGGAGACGCTCAGTTGTAACAATGGGTAACCAAATATGTGATCATTACTGGGGAATTTTCTGCAATGGGCATCTTTGCATATCCTATGTTTACTACACAGCAGGGGGCTAAAGAGTGGGAAGCTCTATATGTTATGATTTTTTCTTGCAATTGACAGGGAGAGCCCATACAGTTTCTCTGTGATACTCATGTACTAGAAGTTGGTAAATATAAGTATGACCAGGTTTCTATCAACCCTTGGAGACCTCTGTAGATACTGCTGGCCACTTCTTCCAGCACAGGCTGGCCACCTGTGTCGGAATGAGTGTGCATTTTTCTCAGTATAAAAGCCCAAGCCTCATACGATGTGGGGGAGGCAGAGCCTCTGTGGGGACGCCCGCTAAGTTTGAGCCTGCCACCTCGCACTGCAGTGATGCTTCTCGGAGCTGGTTTGCTGTTAGTCTCCACAGGGTCCTTGTTCTGTACGTGGGACTGTAGTGGGAGTAATGATGGCTTTTGCAGGGACTAAAAAAAAAAAAAAAAAAAAAAAAAAAAAAAGAGGGGGGAAGAGAGAGAGTAATGATGCTGCACTTAACCTGTCTAACCTGTCTACTTCTGAAGAACTGATAACCTGGGGGAGGGGGTATATTTGTGTCCTCCTGCCTACAGGTCCATGGTGACTGCCTGCAAAGTTTGTCAAGCCTTGCCATGAGCTGGACAGACGAATGGATAAACCTGATGCCTCAGCTACAGGAGCTGACTGTGATTACCCCAAGCAGAATGAGATAGAGGAAGAGAAAGAACAAATAACTGCAAAACATCACTTGGGGGCAACTGAAAAGTAACATCCTGAATATGTGTGCTTGTAAAGTAGCTATATTAGAGGTTGTGATTTTGTGTATAAAACCACCTGTATTTACTAGCTAGTTGCTAATAAGAAACTGCCTGCAGAACCTTTTGTTGTTGGAACAGGGACATGGATGTGAAGAGTTTGATGGAATGTGTTGTATGAGTCTCTCTGATCACTCTAATTCCATTCATAAGTAATTGGCGCTATTGAAAGACAATATGCGAAAATTACAAGAGACAAGTGATCCTTTCACAAACTGGTTAGCGTCCTTTGGATTATCTCCCTGGTTAATTACTTTGATAGAAAAAATTGTTTTGGTCTTGGCTATAATCTTGCTTGCAATTTTGCTTTTACCATGTATTATGCAGTGTTTGCAAAAAATGATATCGAATACCTTTAATCATAATATGGCTATGCTTGCTACTAAAGAAAACGGGGGAAGTGTAGAGAGCTTAACAACAGAATGGCTAAGTAACAGAGGTCATGATACTGTGCAGCTGGTGGAAATATAGGCCTCAAGGCTACGGTAATCTTGTGGTTAATGTTCACCCTGAGTTGCTCAAGAAACAGGATGTACATCTTGCTGAGATAGCGCCATCTTGCTGAGATGGCGCAACGGTAATGCTTGGGCAAGCTGGGACAAGCTGGGACATATCGAGGCATGTTGAAGCAGGAGGCGGTCACGGTTGCTTGGGAGGCCCCTGCGTCAGCACGGGCTGACCAATGATTTTGCTGTATCCTAGCAGGAAATGTATCTAACACTGCAGGCTATAAAAAGGGTTGTATCTTGCTAAATAAACAAGACTTGCTGACCATGAGAGCATGAGGCTTGTCTCCCGCGACTCCAACACGGTGTCACCATCATTGCTGTCGCTCCTCGGTGTCATACCTAAAGGTCCATTTGAATGCACCCTCTTCGGAGCTTGCTCTCGGCTGCCCAGCAGCACAGTGAGTAGAGCACGAACAGTTGCCGTCTGCTCCCACAATCGAAGAGCCAGGAGGGAAAGCTGGTGAAAGCTTAGGGTTAGGGTTAGGGTTAGGGTTAGGGTTAGGGTTAGGGTTAGGGTTAGGGTTAGGGGTTAGGGTTAGGGTTAGGGTTAGGGTTAGGGATAGGGGTTAGGGTTAGGGTTAGGGTTATGGTTAGCTTTAGGGTTAGGGTTAGGGTTAGGGTTAGGGGTAGGGTTAGGGTTAGTGCTGTACTCACTGTGCTGCTGGGCAGCTGAGAATAACCACCTGAGAATTTGAATTCAAATGGACTTTCAGATATGAAACCGAGGAGAGACTGCAATGATGGTGACACCGTTGCAAAGCAGCTTGTGTGCTGAAGAGTCCCAGCACTAGCTTTCCCTGCTGGTCCTTCTGCCGTGTGATCAGATGCAACTGTTCATTCTGTGCTGACTGTGTTGCTGCCAGCAGAGAGCAGGCTCTGGACTGATTCCATTCAAATGCTTTTCCTGAATGAATGTGAGCAGTGAAAGCAACAATGGAGGCTCCAATATAAAGGTGACTGTGTGCTGAACAGGTCCAGCACCAGCTTTCAATCCTGGCTCTTCTGCTGTGGGAGCAGAGGCCAAACGTTCGTGCTGTACTCACTGTGCTGCTGGGCAGCTGAGAGACACCACCTGAGAATTTGGATTCAAATGGACTTTTAGGTTTGAAACCGAGGAGAGACTGCAATGATGGTGACACCGTTGCAAAGCTGCTTGTGTGCTGAAGAGGCCCAGCACTAGATTTCCCTGCTGGTCCTTCTGCTGTGGGAGCAGATGCCACTGTTCATTCTGTACTTATTGTGTTGCTGTGCAGCAGAGAGCAGGCTCTGGACTGATTCCATTCAAATGCTTTTCCTGTATGAATGTGAGCAGTGAAAGCAACGATGGAGGCACTAATGTAAGGGTGATTGTGTGCTGAACAGGTCCAGCACCAGCTTTCAATCCTGGCTCTTCCCTGTGGGAGCAGAGGCCAAACGTTCGTGCTGTACTCACTGTGCTGCTGGGCAGCTGAGAGACACCACCTGAGAATTTGGATTCAAATGGACTTTTAGGTATGAAACCGAGGAGAGACTGCAATGATGGTGACACCGTTGCAAAGCTGCTTGTGTGCTGAAGAGGCCCAGCACTAGCTTTCCCTGCTGGTCCTTCTGCCACGGGAGCAGATGCCACTGTTCATTCTGTGCTGACAGTGTTGCTGCGCAGCAGAGAGCAGGCTCTGGACTGATTCCATTCAAATGCTTTTCCTGAATGAATGAGAGCAGTGAAAGCAACGATGGATGCACCAATGTAAAGGTGATTGTGTGCTGAACAGGTCCAGCACCAGCTTTCAATCCTGGCTCTTCTGCTGTGGGAGCAGAGGCCAAACGTTCGTGCTGTACTCACTGTGAAGCTGTGCAGCTGAGAGACACCACCTGAGAATTTGGATTCAAATGGACTTTTAGGTATGAAACCGAGGAGAGACTGCAATGATGGTGACCCCGTTGCAAAGCTGCTTGTGTGCTGAAGAAGCCCAGCACTAGATTTCCCTGCTGGTCCTTCTGCTGTGCGAGCAGAATCCACTGTTCATTCTGTGCTGACTGTGTTGCTGCGCAGCAGAGAGCAGGCTCTGGACTGATTCCATTCAAATGCATTTCCTGTATGTAAGTGAGCAGTGAAAGCAACGATGGATGCACCAATGTAAAGGGGATTGTGTGCTGAACAGGTCCAGCACCAGCTTTCAATCCTGGCTCTTCTGCTGTGGGAGAAGAGGCCAAATGTTCGTGCTGTACTCACTGCGCTGCTGGGCAGCGGAGAGACACCACCTGAGAATTTGGATTCAAATGGACTTTTAGGTATGAAACCAAGGAGAGACTGAAATGATGGTGACCCCGTTGCAAAGCTGCTTGTGTGCTGAAGAGACACAGCCCTCGCTTTCCCTGCTGGTCCTTCTGCCGTGGGAGCAGATGCCACTCTTCATTCTGTGCTGACTGTGTTGCTGCCAGCAGAGAGCAGGCTCTGGACTGATTCCATTCAAATGCTTTTCCTGTATGAAAGTGAGCAGTGAAAGCAACGATGGAGGCACCAATGTAAAGGGGATTGTGTGCTGAACAGGTCCAGCACCAGCTTTCAATCCTTGCTCTTCTGCTGTGGGAGCAGATGCCAAACGTTCGTGCTGTACTCACTGTGCTGCTGGGCAGCAGAGCGACACCACCTGAGAATTCGGATTCAAATGGACTTTTAGGTATGAAACCGAGGAGAGACTGGAATGATGGTGAGACCGTTGGAAATCTGCTTGTGTGCTGAAGAGGCCCGGCACTACCTTTCCCTGCTGGTCCTTCTGCCGTGTGAGCAGATGCCACAGTTCATTCTGTGCTGATTGTGTTGCTGCGCAGCAGAGAGCAGGCTCTGGACTGATTCCATTCAAATGCTTTTCCTGTATGAAAGTGAGCAGTGAAAGCAACGATGGAGGCACCAATGTAAAGGTGATTGTGTGCTGAACAGGTCCAGCACCAGCTTTCAATCCTGGCTCTTCTGCTGTGGGAGCAGAGGCCAAACGTTCATGCTGTACTCACTGTGCTGCTGGGCAGCTGAGAGAGTCCACCTGAGAATTTGGATTCAAATGGACTTTTAGGTATGAAACCGAGGAGAGACTGCAATGATGGTGACCCCGTTGCAAAGCTGCTTGTGTGCTGAAGAGACACAGCCCTAGCTTTCCCTGATGATCCCTCTCCCGTGTGAGCAGATGCCACTGTTCATTCTGTGCTGTGTTGCTCCCAGCAGAGAGCAGGCTCTGGACTGATTCCATTCAAATGCTTTTCCTGTATGAGTGTTAGCAGTGAAAGCAACGATGGAGGCACCAATGTAAAGGTGATTGTGTGCTGGACAGGTCCAGCACCAGCTGTCAATCCTTGCTCTTCTGCTGTGGGAGCAGAGGCCAAAAGTTCGTGCTGTACTCACTGTGCTGCTGGGCAGCTGAGACCACCTGAGAATTTGGATTCAAATGGACTTTTAGGTATGAAACCGAGGAGAGACTGCAATGATGGTGGCACCGTTGCAAAGCTGCTTGTGTGCTGAAGAGGCCCAGCACTAGCTTTCCCTGATCGTCCTTCTGCTGTGGGAGCAGATGCCACTGTTCATTCTGTACTGATTGTGTTGCTGCGCAGCAGAGAGCAGGCTCTGGACTGATTCCATTCAAATGCTTTTCCTGAATGAATGTGAGCAGTGAAAGCAACGATGGATGCACCAATGTAAAGGTGATTGTGTGCTGAACAGGTCCAGCACCAGCTTTCAATCCTGGCTCTTCCCTGTGGGAGCAGAGGCCAAACGTTCGTGCTGTACTCACTGTGCTGCTGGGCAGCTGAGAGACACCACCTGAGAATTTGGATTCAAATGGACTTTTAGGTATGAAACCGAGGAGAGACTGCAATGATGGTGACACCGTTGCAAAGCTGCTTGTGTGCTGAAGAGGCCCAGCACTAGCTTTCCCTGCTGGTCCTTCTGCCACGGGAGCAGATGCCACTGTTCATTCTGTGCTGACAGTGTTGCTGCGCAGCAGAGAGCAGGCTCTGGACTGATTCCATTCAAATGCTTTTCCTGAGTGAATGAGAGCAGTGAAAGCAACGATGGATGCACCAATGTAAAGGTGATTGTGTGCTGAACAGGTCCAGCACCAGCTTTCAATCCTGGCTCTTCTGCTGTGGGAGCAGAGGCCAAACGTTCGTGCTGTACTCACTGTGAAGCTGTGCAGCTGAGAGACACCACCTGAGAATTTGGATTCAAATGGACTTTTAGGTATGAAACCGAGGAGAGACTGCAATGATGGTGACCCCGTTGCAAAGCTGCTTGTGTGCTGAAGAAGCCCAGCACTAGCTTTCCCTGCTGGTCCTTCTGCTGTGCGAGCAGAATCCACTGTTCATTCTGTGCTGACTGTGTTGCTGCGCAGCAGAGAGCAGGCTCTGGACTGATTCCATTCAAATGCATTTCCTGTATGTAAGTGAGCAGTGAAAGCAACGATGGATGCACCAATGTAAAGGGGATTGTGTGCTGAACAGGTCCAGCACCAGCTTTCAATCCTGGCTCTTCTGCTGTGGGAGAAGAGGCCAAATGTTCGTGCTGTACTCACTGCGCTGCTGGGCAGCGGAGAGACACCACCTGAGAATTTGGATTCAAATGGACTTTTAGGTATGAAACCAAGGAGAGACTGAAATGATGGTGACCCCGTTGCAAAGCTGCTTGTGTGCTGAAGAGACACAGCCCTCGCTTTCCCTGCTGGTCCTTCTGCCGTGGGAGCAGATGCCACTCTTCATTCTGTGCTGACTGTGTTCCTGCCAGCAGAGAGCAGGCTCTGGACTGATTCCATTCAAATGCTTTTCCTGTATGAAAGTGAGCAGTGAAAGCAACGATGGAGGCACCAATGTAAAGGGGATTGTGTGCTGAACAGGTCCAGCACCAGCTTTCAATCCTTGCTCTTCTGCTGTGGGAGCAGATGCCAAACGTTCGTGCTGTACTCACTGTGCTGCTGGGCAGCAGAGCGACACCACCTGAGAATTCGGATTCAAATGGACTTTTAGGTATGAAACCGAGGAGAGACTGGAATGATGGTGAGACCGTTGCAAATCTGCTTGTGTGCTGAAGAGGCCCGGCACTACCTTTCCCTGCTGGTCCTTCTGCCGTGTGAGCAGATGCCACAGTTCATTCTGTGCTGACTGTGTTCCTGCGCAGCAGAGAGCAGGCTCTGGACTGATTCCATTCAAATGCTTTTCCTGTATGAAAGTGAGCAGTGAAAGCAACGATGGAGGCACCAATGTAAAGGTGATTGTGTGCTGAACAGGTCCAGCACCAGCTTTCAATCCTGGCTCTTCTGCTGTGGGAGCAGAGGCCAAACGTTCATGCTGTACTCACTGTGCTGCTGGGCAGCTGAGAGAGTCCACCTGAGAATTTGGATTCAAAAGGACTTTTAGGTATGAAACCGAGGAGAGACTGCAATGATGGTGACCCCGTTGCAAAGCTGCTTGTGTGCTGAAGAGACACAGCCCTAGCTTTCCCTGATGATCCCTCTCCCGTGTGAGCAGATGCCACTGTTCATTCTGTGCTGTGTTGCTCCCAGCAGAGAGCAGGCTCTGGACTGATTCCATTCAAATGCTTTTCCTGTATGAGTATTAGCAGTGAAAGCAACGATGGAGGCACCAATGTAAAGGTGATTGTGTGCTGGACAGGTCCAGCACCAGCTTTCAATCCTTGCTCTTCTGCTGTGGGAGCAGAGGCCAAACGTTCGTGCTGTACTCACTGTGCTGCTGGGCAGCTGAGACCACCTGAGAATTTGGATTCAAATGGACTTTTAGGTATGAAACCGAGGAGAGACTGCAATGATGGTGGCACCGTTGCAAAGCTGCTTGTGTGCTGAAGAAGCAGAGCACTAGCTTTCCCTGATCGTCCTTCTGCTGTGGGAGCAGATGCCACTGTTCATTCTGTACTGATTGTGTTGCTGCGCAGCAGAGAGCAGCCTCTGGACTGATTCCATTCAAATGCTTTTCCTGAATGAATGTGAGCAGTGAAAGCAACGATGGATGCACCAATGTAAAGGTGATTGTGTGCTGAACAGGTCCAGCACCAGCTTTCAATCCTGGCTCTTCTGCTGTGGGAGCAGAGGCCAAACGTTCGTGCTGTATTCACTGTGAAGCTGTGCAGCTGAGAGACACCACCTGAGAATTTGGATTCAAATGGACTTTTAGGTATGAAACCGAGGAGAGACTGCAATGATGGTGACCCCGTTGCAAAGCTCCTTGTGTGCTGAAGAAGCCCAGCACTAGCTTTCCCTGCTGGTCCTTCTGCCGTGGGAGCAGATGCCACTGTTCTTTCTGTGCTGACTGTGTTGCTGCGCAGCAGAGAGCAGGCTCTGGACTGATTCCATTCAAATGCTTTTCCTGTATGAAAGTGAGCAGTGAAAGCAATGATGGATGCACCAATGTAAAGGTGATTGTGTGCTGAACAGGTCCAGCACCAGCTTTCAATCCTGGCTCTTCTGCTGTGGGAGCAGAGGCCAAACGTTCATGCTGTACTAACTGTGCTGCTGGGCAGCCGAGAGACACCACCTGAGAATTTGGATTCAAATGGACTTTTAGGTATGAAACCGAGGAGAGACTGCAATGATGGTGACCCCGTTGCAAAGCTGCTTGTGTGCTGAAGAGACACAGCACTAGCTTTCCCTGCTGGTCCTTCTGCCGTGTGAGCAGATGCCACTGTTCATTCTGTGCTGTGTTGCTGCCAGCAGGGAGCAGGCTCTGGAGTGATTCTATTCAAATGCTTTTCCTGTATGAAAGTGAGCAGTGAAAGCAACGATGGAGGCACCAATGTAAAGGGGATTGTGTGCTGAACAGGTCCAGCACCAGCTTTCAATCCTGGCTCTTCTGCTGTGGGAGCAGAGGCCAAACGTTCGTGCTGTACTCACTGTGCTGCTGGGCAGCTGAGCGACACCACCTGAGAATTCGGATTCAAATGGACTTTTAGGTATGAAGCCGAGGAGAGACTGCAATGATGGTGACACCGTTGCAAAGCTGCTTGTGTGCTGAAGAGGCCCAGCCCTAGCTTTCCCTGATGATCCTTCTCCCGTGTGAGAAGATGCCACTCTTCATTCTGTGCTGACTGTGTTGCTGCCAGCAGAGAGCAGGCTCTGGACTGATTCCATTCAAATGCTTTTCCTGTATGATTGTTAGTAGTGAAAGCAACGATGGAGGCACCAATGTAAAGGTGAATGTGTGCTGAACAGGTCCAGCACCAGTTTTCAATCCTTGCTCTTCTGCTGTGGGAGCAGATGCCAAACGTTCGTGCTGTACTCACTGTGCTGCTGGGCAGCTGAGAGGGACCACCTGAGATTTTGGATTCAAATGGACTTTTAGGTATGAAACCGAGGAGAGACTGCAATGATGGTGACCCCGTTGCAAACCTGCTTGTGTGCTGAAGAGGCCCAGAACTAACTTTCCCTGATGATCCTTCTGCTGTGTGAGCGGACACCACTGTTCATTCTGTGCTGTGTTGCTGCCAGCAGGGTGCAGGCTCTGGACTGATTCCATTCAAATGCTTTTCCTGTATGATTGTTAGTAGTGAAAGCAACGATGGAGGCACCAATGTAAAGGTGAATGTGTGCTGAACAGGTCCAGCACCAGTTTTCAATCCTTGCTCTTCTGCTGTGGGAGCAGATGCCAAACGTTCGTGCTGTACTCACTGTGCTGCTGGGCAGCTGAGACCACCTGAGAATTTGGATTCAAATGGACTTTTAGGTATGAAACCGAGGAGAGACTGCAATGATGGTGACCCCGTTGCAAAGCTGCTTGTGTGCTGAAGAAGCCCAGCACTAGCTTTCCCTGCTGGTCCTTCTGCTGTGGGAGCAGAATCCACTGTTCATTCTGTGCTGACTGTGTTGCTGCGCAGCAGAGAGCAGGCTCTGGACTGATTCCATTCAAATGCTTTTCCTGTATGAAAGTGAGCAGTGAAAGCAACGATGGAGGCACCAATGTAAAGGTGATTGTGTGCTGAACAGGTCCAGCACCAGCTTTCAATCCTTGCTCTTCTACTGTGGGAGGAGAGGCCAAACGTTCGTGCTGTACTCACTGTGCTGCTGGGCAGCTGAGACCACCTGAGAATTTGGATTCAAATGGACTTTTAGGTATGAAACCGAGGAGAGACTGCAATGATGGTGACCCCGTTGCAAAGCTGCTTGTGTGCTGAAGAAGCAGACCACTAGCTTTCCCTGATGATCCTTCTCCCGTGTGAGCAGATGCCACTGTTCATTCTGTGCTGACTGTGTTGCTGCGCAGCAGAGAGTAGCCTCTGGACTGATTCCATTCAAATGCTTTTCCTGTATGAAAGTGAGCAGTGAAAGCAACGATGGAGGCACCAATGTAAAGGTGATTGTGTGCTGAACAGGTCCAGCACCAGCTTTCAATCCTGGCTCTTCTGCTGTGGGAGCAGACGCCAAACGTTCGTGCTGTACTCACAGTGCAGCTGGGCAGCTGAGAGACACCACCTGAGAATTTGGATTCAAATGGACTTTTAGGTATGAAACCGAGGGGAGACTGCAATGATGGTGACACCGTTGCAAAGCTGCTTGTGTGCTGAAGAAGCAGAGCACTAGCTTTCCCTGCTGGTCCTTCTGCCGTGTGAGCAGATGCCACTGTTCATTCTGTGCTGACTGTGTTGCTGCGCAGCAGAGAGCAGCCTCTGGACTGATTCCATTCAAATGCTTTTCCTGTATGAAAGTGAGCAGTGAAAGCAACGATGGAGGCACCAATGTAAAGGTGATTGTGTGCTGAACAGGTCCAGCACCAGCTTTCAATCCTTGCTCTTCTGCCTTGGGAGCAGAGGCCAAACGTTCGTGCTGTACTCACTGTTCTGCTGGGCAGCTGAGACCACCTGAGAATTTGGATTCAAATGGACTTTTAGGTATGAAACCGAGGAGAGACTGCAATGATGGTGACACCGTTGCAAAGTTGCTTGTGTGCTGAAGAAGCGCAGCACTAGATTTCCCTGCTGGTCCTTCTGCTGTGCGAGCAGAATCCACTGTTCATTCTGTGCTGACTGTGTTGCTGCGCAGCAGTGAGCAGCCTCTGGACTGATTCCATTCAAATGCTTATCCTGTATGAAAGTGAGCACTGAAAGCAACGATGGAGGCTCCAATGTAAAGGTGACTGTGCTGAACAGGTCCAGCACCAGCTTTCAATCCTGGCTCTTCTGCCTTGGGAGCAGAGGCCAAACGTTCGTGCTGTACTAACTGTGCTGCTGGGCAGCTGAGCGACACCACCTGAGAATTTGGATTCAACTCGACTTTTAGGTATGAAACCGAGGAGAGACAGCAATGATGGCGACACCATTGCAGAGCTGCTTGTGTGCTGAAGAGGCTCAGCACTAGCTTTCCCTGCTCGTCCTTCAGCTCTGGGAGAAGATGCCACTGTTCATTCTGTGCTGACTGTGTTGCTGCGCAGCAGAGAGCATGCTCTGGACTGATTCCATTCAAACGCTTCTACTGTAGGAATGTGTCCAGTGAAATCAGCGATGGAGGCACCAATGTAAAGGTGATTGTGTGCTGAACAGGTCCAGCACCAGCTTTCAATCCTTGCTCTTCTGCTGTGGGAGCAGAGGCCAAACGTTCGTGCTGTACTCACTGTGCTGCTGGGCAGCTGAGAGAGACCACCTGAGATTTTGGATTCAAATGGACTTTTAGGTATGAAACCGAGGAGAGACTGCAATGATGGTGACCCCGTTGCAAAGCTCCTTGTGTGCTGAAGAGGCCCAGTACTAGCTTTCCCTGCTGGTCCTTCTCCCGTGTGAGCAGATGCCACTGTTCATTCTGTGCTGTGTTGCTGCCAGCAGGGAGCAGCCTCTGGACTGATTCCGTTCAAATGCTTTTCCTGTATGAGTGTTAGCAGTGAAAGCAACGATGGAGGCACCAATGTAAAGGTGATTTTGTGCTGAACAGGTCCAGCACCAGCTTTCAATCCTTGCTCTTCTACTGTGGGAGCAGATGCCAAACGTTCGTGCTGTACTCACTGTGCTGCTGGGCAGCTGAGAGACACCACCTGAGAATTTGGATTCAAATGGACTTTTAGGTATGAAACCGAGGAGAGACTGCAATGATGTTGACCCCGTTGCAAAGCTGCTTGTGTGCTGAAGAGACACAGCACTAGCTTTCCCTGCTGGTCCTTCTGCCGTGTGAGCAGATGCCACTGTTCATTCTGTGCTGTGTTGCTGCCAGCAGGGAGCAGGCTCTGGACTGATTCTATTCAAATGCTTTTCCTGTATGAGTGTTAGCAGTGAAAGCAACGATGGAGGCACCAATGTAAAGGGGATTGTGTGCTGAACAGGTCCAGCACCAGCTTTCAATCCTGGCTCTTCTGCTGTGGGAGCAGATGCCAAACGTTCGTGCTGTTCTCACTGTGCTGCTGGGCAGCTGAGACCACCTGAGAATTTGGATTCAAATGGACTTTTAGGTATGAAACCGAGGAGAGACTGCAATGATGGTGACACCGTTGCAAAGCTGCTTGTGTGCTGAAGAAGCCCAGCACTAGCTTTCCCTGCTGGTCCTTCTGTTGTGCGAGCAGTATCCACTGTTCATTCTGTGCTGACTGTGTTGCTGCGCAGCAGAGAGCAGGCTCTGGACTGATTTCATTCAAATGCTTTTCCTGTATGAGTGTTAGCAGTGAAAGCAACGATGGAGGCACCAATGTAAAGGTGATTGTGTGCTGAACAGGTCCAGCACCAGCTTTCAATCCTAGCTCTTCTGCTGTGGGAGCAGAGAAGAAACGTTCGTGCTGTACTCACTGTTCTGCTGGGCAGCTGAGAACACCTGAGAATTTGGATTCAAATGGACTTTTAGGTATGAAACCGAGGAGAGACTGCAATGATGGTGGCCACGTTGCAAAGTTGCTCGTGCGCTGAAGAAGCGCAGCACTAGCTTTCCCTGCTGGTCCTTCTGCTGTGTGAGCAGAATCCACTGTTCATTCTGTGCTGACTGTGTTGCTGCGCAGCAGTGAGCAGCCTCTGGACTGATTCCATTCAAATGCTTATCCTGTATGAAAGTGAGCACTGAAAGCAACGATGGAGGCACCAATGTAAAGGTGACTGTGTGCTGAACAGGTCCAGCACCAGCTTTCAATCCTGGCTCTTCTGCTGTGGGAGCAGAGGCCAAACGTTCGTGCTGTACTCACTGTGTGCTTGGCAGCTGAGAGAGTCGACCTGAGAATTTGGATTCAAATCGACTTTTAGGTATGAAACCGAGGAGAGACAGCAATGATGGCGACACCATTGCAAAGCTGCTTGTGTGCTGAAGAGGCTCAGCACTAGCTTTCCCAGCTCGTTCTTCTGCTCTGGGAGCAGATGCCACTGTTCATTCTGTGCTGACTGTGTTGCTGCGCAGCAGAGAGCATGCTCTGGACTGATTCCATTCAAACGCCTCTACTGTAGGAATGTGTCCAGTGAAATCAGCGATGGAGGCACCAATGTAAAGGGGATTGTGTGCTGAACAGGTCCAGCACCAGCTTTCAATCCTGGCTCTTCTGCTGTGGGGGCAGAGGCCAAACGTTCGTTGTGTACTCACTGTGCTGCTGGGCAGCTGAGAGAGACCACCTGAGATTTTGGATTCAAATGGACTTTTAGGTATGAAACCGAGGAGAGACTGCAATGATGGTGACCCCGTTGCAAAGCTGCTTGTGTGCTGAAGAAGCCCAGCACTAGCTTTCCCTGCTGGTCCTTCTGCCGTGGGAGCAGATGCCACTGTTCATTCTGTGCTGACTGTGTTGCTGCGCAGCAGAGAGCAGGCTCTGGACTGATTCCATTCAAATGCTTTTCCTATATGAAAGTGAGCAGTGAAAGCACCGATGGAGGCACCAATGTAAAGGTGATCGTGTGCTGAACAGGTCCGGCACCAGCTTTCAATCCTGGCTCTTCTGCTGTGGGAGCAGAGGCCAAACGTTCGTGCTGTACTCACTGTGCTGCTGGGCAGCTGAGAGACACCACCTGAGAATTTGGATTCAAATGGACTTTTAGGTATGAAACCGAGGAGAGACTGCAATGATGGTGACACCATTGCAAAGCTGACTGTGTGCTGAAGAGGCCCAGCACTCGCTTTCCCTGCTGGTCCTTCTGCCGTGTGAGCAGATGTCACTGTTCATTCTGTGCTGACTGTGTTGCTGCGCAGCAGAGAGCAGGCTCTGGACTGATTCCATTCAAATGCTTTTCCTGTATGAAAGTGAGCAGTGAAATCTGCGATGGAGGCACCAATGTAAAGGTGATTGTGTGCTGAACCGGCCCAGCACCAGCTTTCAATCCTGGCTCTTCTGCTGTGGGAGCAGAGGCCAAAAGTTCGTGCTGTACTCACTGAGCTGCTGGGCAGCTGAGAGAGACCACCTGAGAATTTGGATTCAAATGGACTTTTAGGTATGAAACCGAGGAGAGACTGCAATGATGGTGACACCGTTGCAAAGCTGACTGTGTGCTGAAGAGGCCCAGCACTAGCTTTCCCTGCTGGTCCTTCTGCCGTGTGAGCAGATGCCACTGTTCATTCTGTGCTGACTGTGTTGCTGTGCAGCCGAGAGAAGGCTCTGGACTGATTCCATTCAAATGCTTTTCCTGTATGAAAGTTAGCAGTGAAAGCAGCGGTGGAGGCACCGTTGCAAAGCTGCTTGTGTGCTGAACAGGCCCAGCACTAGCTTTCTCTGCTGGCCCTACTGCCGTGTGAGGAGATGCCACTGTTCATTCTGTGCTGACTGTGTTGCTGCGCAGCAGAGAGCAGGCTCTGGACTGATTCTATTCAAATGCTTTTCCTGTATGAATGTGAGCAGTGAAAGGAACGATGGAGGCACCAATGTAAAGGGGGTTGTGTGCTGAACAGGTCCAGCACCAGCTTTCAATCCTGGCTCTTCTGCTGTGGGAGCAGACGCCAAACGTTTGTGCTGTACTCACAGTGCAGCTGGGCAGCTGAGAGACACCACCTGAGAATTTGGATTCTAATGGACTTTTAGTTATGAAACCGAGGAGAGACTGCAATGATGGTGACACCGTTGCAAAGCTGCTTGTGTGCTGAAGAAGCAGAGCACTAGCTTTCCCTGCTGGTCCTTCTGCCGTGTGAGCAGAATCCACTGTTCATTCTGTGCTGACTGTGTTGCTGCGCAGCAGTGAGCAGCCTCTGGACTGATTCCATTCAAATGCTTATCCTGTATGAAAGTGAGCACTGAAAGCAACGATGGAGGCACCAATGTAAAGGTGACTGTGTGCTGAACAGGTCCAGCACCAGCTTTCAATCCTGGCTCTTCTGCCTTGGGAGCAGAGGCCAAACGTTCGTGCTGTACTCACTGTGTGCTTGGCAGCTGAGAGAGTCGACCTGAGAATTTGGATTCAAATGGACTTTTAGGTATGAAACCGAGGAGAGACTGCAATGATGGTGACACCGTTGCAAAGCTGACTGTGTGCTGAAGAGGCCCAGCACTAGCTTTCCCTGCTGGTCCTTCTGCTGTGGGAGCAGATGCCACTGTTCATTCTGTGCTGACTGTGTTGCTGTGCAGCCGAGGGAAGGCTCTGGACTGATTCCATTCAAATGCTTTTCCTGTATGAAAGTTAGAAGTGAAAGCAGCGATGGAGGCACCGTTGCAAAGCTGCTTGTGTGCTGAACAGGCCCAGCACTAGCTTTCTCTGCTGGCCCTACTGCCGTGTGAGGAGATGCCACTGTTCATTCTGTGCTGACTGTGTTGCTGCGCAGCAGAGAGCAGGCTCTGGACTGATTCTATTCAAATGCTTTTCCTGTATGAAAGTGAGCAGTGAAAGCAACTATGGAGGCACCAATGTAAAGGGGACTGTGTGCTGAACAGGTCCAGCACCAGCTTTCAATTCTGGCTCTTCTGCTGTGGGAGCAGAGGCCAAACGTTCGTGCTGTACTCACTGTGCTGCTGGGCAGCTGAGAGAGACCACCTGAGATTTTGGATTCAAATGGAGTTTTAGGTATGAAACCGAGGAGAGACTGCAATGATGGTGACCCCGTTGCAAAGCTGACTGTGTGTTGAAGAAGCTCGGCACTAGCTTTCCCTGCTGGTTCTTCTGCCGTGGGAGCAGATGCCAGTGTTCATTCTCTGCGGACTGTGTTGCTGCGCAGCAGAGAGCAGGCTCTGGACTGATTCCATTCAAATGCTTTTCCTGCATGAAAGTGACCAGTGAAAGCAACGATGGAGGCGCCAATGTAAAGGTGATTGTGTGCTGAACAGGTCCAGCACCAGCTTTCAATCCTGGCTCTTTTGTGTGAGCAGAGGCCAAACGTTCGTGCTGTACTCACTGTGCTGCTGGGCAGCTGAGAGAAACCACCTGAAAATTCGAATTCAAATAGACTTTTAGGTATGAAACCGAGGAGAAACTGCAATGATGGTGACACCGTTGCAAAGCTGCTTGTGTGCTGAAGAGGCTGAGCACTAGCTTTCCCTGCTGGTCCTTCTGCCGTGGGAGCAGATGCCACTGTTCATTCTGTGCTGACTGTGTTGCTGCGCAGCAGAGAGCAGCCTCTGGACTGATTCTATTCAAATGCTTTTCCTGTATGAATGTGAGCTGTTAAAGCAACGATGGAGGAACCAATGTAAGGGGGATTGTGTGCTGAACAGGTCCAGCACCAGCTTTCAATCCTGGCTCTTCTGCTATTGGAGCAGAGGCCAAACGTTCGTGCTGTACTCACTGTGCTGCTTGGCAGCTTAGAGAGACGACATGAGAATTTGGATTCTAACGGACTTTTAGGTATGACACCGAAGAGAGACTGCAATGATGGTGATACCGTTGCAATGCTGACTGTGTCCTGAAGAAGCCCGGCACTAGCTTTCCCTGCTGGTTCTTCTGCCGTGGGAGCAGATGCCAGTGCTCATTCTGTGCGGACTGTGTTTCTGCGCAGCAGCGAGCAGCCTCTGGACTGATTCCATTCAAATGCTTTTCCTGTATGAAAGTGAGCAGTGAAATCTGCGATGGAGGCACCAATGTAAAGGTGATTGTGTGCTGAACAGGTCCAGCGCAAGCTTTCAATCCTGGCTCTTTTGTGTGAGCAGAGGTTAAACGTTCGTGCTGTACTCACTTTGGTACTGGGCAGCTGTACTGGATGTATTGGTGCATCCATCGTTGCTTTCACTGCTCACTTTCATACAGGAAAAGCATTTGAATGGAATCAGTCCAGAGGCTACTCTCTGCTGCGCAGCAACACAGTCAGCACAGAATGAACAGTGGCATCTGCTCACACGGCAGAAGGATCATCAGGGAAACCTAGTGCTGTGTCTCTTCAGCACACAAGCAGCTTTGCAACGGTGTCACCATCATTGCAGTCTCTCCTCGGCTTCATACCTAAAAGTCCATTTGAATCCAAATTCTCAGGTGGTCTCAGCTGCCCAGCAGCAGAGTGAGTACAGCACGAACGTTTGGCATCTGCTCCCACAGCAGAAGAGCAAGGATTGAAAGCTGGTGCTGGACCTGTTCAGCACACAATCACCTTTACATTGGTGCCTCCATCGTTGCTTTCACTGCTAACTCTCATACAGGAAAAGCATTTGAATGGAATCAGTCCAGAGCCTGCTCTCTGCTGGCAGCAACACAGTCAGCACAGAATGAACAGTGGCATCTGCTCACACGGGAGAAGGATCATCAGGGAAAGCTAGTGCTGGGTCTCTTCAGCACACAAGCAGCTTTGCAACGGGGTCACCATCATTGCAGTCTCTCCTCGGTTTCATACCGAAAAGTCCATTTGAATCCGAATTCTCAGGTGGCGTCGCTCAGCTGCCCAGCAGCAGCGTGAGTACAGCACGAACGTTTGGCATCTGCTCCCACAGCAGAAGAGCAAAGATTGAAAGCTGGTGCTGGACCTGTTCAGCACACAATCCCCTTTACATTGGTGCCTCCATCGTTGCTTTCACTGCTAACACTCATACAGGAAAAGCATTTGAATGGAATCAGTCCAGAGCCTGCTCTCTGCTGACAGCAACACAGTCAGCACAGAATGAACAGTGGCATCTGCTCACACGGCAGAAGGACCAGCAGGGAAAGCTAGTGCTGGGTCTCTTCAGCACACAAGCAGCTTTGCAACGGGGTCACCATCATTGCAGTCTCTCCTCGGTTTCATACCTAAAAGTCCATTTGAATCCGAATTCTCAGGTGGTCCCTCTCAGCTGCCCAGCAGCACAGTGAGTAGAGCACGAACGTTTGGCCTCTGCTCCCACAGCAGAAGAGCATGGATTGAAAGCTGGTGCTGGACCTGTTCAGCATACAATCACCTTTACATTGGTGCCTCCATTGTTGCTTTCACTGCTCACTTTCATACAGGAAAAGCATTTGAATGGAATCAGTCCAGAGCCTGCTCTCTGCTGCGCAGCAACACAGTCAGCACAGAATGAACAGTGGCATCTGCTCACACGGCAGAAGGACCAGCAGGGAAAGCTAGGGCTCTGTCTCTTCAGCACACAAGCAGCTTTGCAACGGGGTCACCATCATTGCAGTCTCTCCTCGGTTTCATACCTAAAAGTCCATTTGAATCCAAATTCTCAGGTGGTCTCAGCTGCCCAGCAGCACAGTGAGTACAGCACGAACGTTTGGCCTCTGCTCCCACAGCAGAAGAGCCAGGATTGAAAGCTGGTCCTGGACCTCTTCAGCACACAATCACCTTTACATTGGTGCCTCCATCGTTGCTTTCACTGGTCACATTCATACAGGAAAAGCATTTGAATGGAATCAGTCCAGAGCCTGCTCTCTGCTGGCAGCAACACTGCACAGAATGAACAGTGGCATCTGCTCCCACGGCAGAAGGACCAGCAGGGAAAGCTAGTGCTGGGCCTCTTCAGCACACAAGCAGCTTTGCTATGGTGTCACCATCATTGCAGTCTCTCCTCGGTTTCATACCTAAAAGTCCATTTGAATCAAAATTCTCAGGTGGTCTCACTCAGCTGCCCAGCAGCACAGTGAGTACAGCACGAACGTTTGGCCTCTGCTCCCACAGCAGAAGAGCCAGGATTGAAAGCTGGTGCTGGACCTGTTCAGCACACAATCCCCTTTACATTGGTGCCTCCATCGTTGCTTTCACTGCTCACTTTCATACAGGAAAAGATTTGTATAGAATCTGTCCAGAGGCTGCTCTCTGCTGGCAGCAAGACAGTCAGCACAGAAAGAACAGTGGCATCTGCTCCCACGGCAGAAGGACCAGCAAAGAAAGCTAGTGCTGGGCCTCTTCAGCACACAAGCAGCTTTGCAACGGTGTCACCATCATTGCAGTCTCTCCTCGGTTTCATACCTAAAACTCCATTTGAATCCAAATTCTCAGGTGGTCTCTCTCAGCTGCCCAGCAGCACAGTGAGTACAGCACGAACGTTTGGCCTCTGCTCCCACAGTAGAAGAGCCAGGATTGAAAGCTGGTGCTGGACCTGTTCAGCACACAATCACCTTTACATTGGTGCCTCCATCGTTGCTTTCACTGCTCACATTCATACAGGAAAAGCATTTGTATAGAATCAGTCCAGAGGCTGCTCTCTGCTGCGCAGCAAGACAGCACAGAATGAACTGTGTCATCTGCTCCCACAGCAGAAGGACCAGCAGGAAAAGCTAGTGCTGGGCCTCTTCAGCACACAGTCAGCTTTGCTACGGTGAAACCATCATTGCAGTCTCTCCTCGGTTTCATACCTAAAAGTCCATTTGAATCCAAATTCTCAGGTGGTCTCTCTCAGCTGCCCAGCAGCACAGCGAGTACAGCACGAACGTTTGGCCTCTGCTCCCACAGCAGAAGAGCCAGGTTTGAAAGCTGGTGCTGGACCTGTTCAGCACACAATCACCTTTACATTGTTGCCTCCATCGTTGCTTTCACTGCTCACTTTCATACAGGAAAAGCATTTGAATGGAATCAGTCCAGAGCCTGCTCTCTGCTGCGCAGCAACAGTCAGCACAGTATGAACAGTGCCATCTGCTCCCACAGCAGAAGGACCAGAGGGAGCTAGCGCTGGGCCTCTTCAGCACACAAGCAGCTTTGCAACGGGGTCACCATCATCGCAGTCTCTCCTCGGTTTCATACCTGAAAGTCCTTTAGAATACAAATTCTCAGGTGGTCACTCTCAGCTGCCCAGCAGCACAGTGAGTACCGCACGAACGTTTGGCCTCTGCTCCCACAGCAGAAGAGCCAGGATTGAAAGCTGGTGCTGGGCCTGTTCAGCACACAATCACCTTTACATTGGTGCCTCCATCGTTGCTTTCACTGCTCACTTTCATACAGGAAAAGCATTTGAATGGAATCAGTCCTGAGGCTGCTCTCTGCTGACAGCAACACAGTCAGCACAGAATGAACAGTGGCATCTGCCCCCACAGCAGAAGGACCAGCAGGGAAAGCTAGTGCTGGGCCTCTTCAGCACACAAGCAGCTTTGCTACGGTGTCACCATCATTGCAGTCTCTTTTCGGTTTCATACCTAAAAGTCCATTTGAATCCAAATTCTCAGGTGGTCTCTCTCAGCTGCCCAGCAGCACAGTGAGTACAGCATGAACGTTTGGCCTCTGCTCCCACAGCAGAAGAGCCAGGATTGAAAGCTGGTGCTGGTCCTGTTCAGCACACAATCGCCTTTACATTGGTGCCTCCATCGTTGCTTTCACTGCTCACTTTCATACAGTGTCGGGTGGTTATTGAGTCAGAGTCCCAGACCCGCAAGCAGTGTCATCTTTCATCGGCGGAGGAATAATGCAATCAGACTCAATATGAGTGATAAGCAGACTTCGTTTATTGATTCAACTTGCCATCTTTTATACTCTTACAATGATTTACGCCTACTAGTCAGTTGCTGACAGGCTGCAAGCCTAAAGGTTACATTAATATACTTCTCCTACTTGCGGTTTACTTGCGGTTTAACGTCAGGCTAACATCCTTATTCCTGAGAGGGCACTTCCTCAAAGTTGTTTATCATACTTGTCCTCAACCGAACTTGACCTAGGGTTATTAGCGGTCGGTACTTTTCCACTGCCACGTCAATCTCGTAGCAGTAGAGATGTCAAGGCCGCTGAACCAGACTAGGCCGCAATCATCAAAACTGACTTTCTCGATACAGAGGGTCACTAGACCCACTGTGCCCTTTCTTTCTAAGCCATTCTCCAACAATTCCCCCTTTTTCTTTTTGGGCTATCAAAATCTGATCAGATGCCTTCATGAGCCCCCTTTTGATACACTTAAAAGCTATACAAATGCAAATTCCTATTAAGCTAATTATGATTAAAAAGCGTATGCCTTCGATTAATAATCCTTTCAGCCACCCCGTTATACCCCAATTGCCAAGGTTGATTCCAAAAAATCCATTATCTTCCTGTAGCAATTGTACTCGTTGTTGCAAGGTTCGGATCCTCGCGTGGATAGACTCCGAATGGTCAGATAGATTAAAACAACACATTCCATCAAAATCCTCACACCCATGTCCATGTGCTAACAATAAAAAATCTATAGTGGCGCGATTCTGTAATATAGCCTTGCGATTGCTACTAACATCCTTCATCAAATCGGTTAAAATTTCAGAAGTGAGGTTAGCTTGCTTGGCAGCCCAGCATGCCAATTTTTGTAGGTTAGCATTAGCAATTGCTGCCGAGCAGCCAGGACAATATATACTGGCAAACAATTTTTCTGTCTTCCCTATCAAGGTTACTGAATCCTGACAGGTGTCTGACAGAGCGTTCACACTGCGCTTGCTTCGAGTGCTATTTTTTGCCTTGATTTGTTCCATTGAAGGCGCTAAGAGGCCAAGCCTTCCCAAATAACATGGCCCTCCAAGTGGGAATCGCGGGATGCCTTGCCAAGCGCGATCACCACAGATCAAAAAGATTCCTTTAGGCAGGGCTAATGACCTGTCTGGGAAAAGTTCATATCGGTAACTTTCTTCTAATCCCACAGCCCCTCCACACCATGCTTGGGCGTCAGAGGCATTTTGTATCCCATAGACACCTGATCCAGACACATCTGTCCATGCCTTAAGTGGCTCACATATTGTGCCCGTCGCGGTAGAGTTACATCTAACTTTACCTATTGGGGTGTCGGTTATCTTAGCACTAAAGCCAAAGCACAAGCCATCTCTGGTTTTGTTTACAGATCCTGCTAAATGCAATTCTTGTGGGTCCCATGGTAAGGGCTTATTTAGATGTTCGATTAGCCGGACAGACATCCAAGCCAAGGTTCGATTTGCAATATTACCAAGGGTGCAGACTCCACACCAGACCTGTCGATTAGCCCCGGGCTGTCGGCAGGCTGTCTGATTTCCGTGACACCAGTCATCAGCGTCATTAGCCCTTTTTCCTTCCTGTCTTAATATAGTTAGATTGGTTAAGGAGACGTTGCTTACATACCCCACAAATTTTTCAGGCTCTAAAAAGGGTATACCAATTAGACAAGTGCGAAATGGGTCGGACACAGCTGTTAAGGACATACAAAAACTAGAAGTGTTGGTTTCTTTTGCCCAAGTTACCCACATGTTAGGCCTGTGGAGATGCTCCAGGCCAGCTTCCGTCCCCCGGGCTTCCACAACCGGGACGGAAGCGGCGACAAGTGCGATCCCAATCACTAGGCCTAATTTGCCACATGGTGGGGATGCCCACATTTTGACCACACTTTGAATCTAAGATTGTGGTGGCGGCTGCGGCCTGAAGACAATTAAGCTGTTGTTGTACCCGCCACTTCAGGTATCGTAAATTTAGATCCTCTCTGTTCTCAATTATTGGGTAGGCCGATAAAAAGAGAGCTCCAGTTTCCACAAAAAATGCTCTAAGGGGAGTGTTATCGTTACTGTGCTGCAATTCCCAACTGCAATCTATGCAACAATTAAGTAGCCTCAACTGATGTTGAGAGACCCACCACCTTTTATGACACTTCCCACAGTTGATTTTTACCCAGGCAAGATGCGTTTCTTTCAAGCAAGCAAAACAATATCGCGGCAGAGCAAACTTATCACAAAGGGAGTTGAGTTCCCAACTTAGGCATGTTTCTGCTTCTTCTTCCGTTCTATATGATAACCGGACCCCAGAGTGTCTCTCAATCGGTTCCAACAGCGGTCGTAGTACACTCTGCAGACGACGACGTCACCTCGCTTCCGGGCTGTTCATTCAGGTGAACCGCGCGGGTCCACTTGGCCGGAATCCACTTGGGTCCTGTTGGTGTAAGCACGCACATATAACCCCTGCCTACATATTGTACCTCAACAGGCCCTTGCCATTGTCCAGTTTCTGGATCCTTGTATAACACTTTCATCTGAACCTGTCGTCGTTCCTGCACCCCGGCATGTATTCTGACTGGTGGCTCTTCCTCAGGGCCAAAGATACATAAATAATTCAATACAAACAATGTTTTTGAGACCCGTTCATGGACATCCTTTACATCTACAAACTTATCAAAATAACGCTTCAGCGTTTGGTTCATCCTTTCTACTATGGCCTGCCCTGTGGGAGAATGTGGGATTCCTGTCACATGTCGGACTCCCCACTGTTGACAGAATTTTCTCATTTTCTCAGAGGTATAGGCTGGACCATTATCTGTTTTAATTTCTTTTGGCACCCCCATGACTGCAAAACAGCTCGTTAGGTGCCGTATCACATGAATAGCCTTTTCTCCCACCTGTGCGGTGGCCCATACAAAGTGACTGTAAGTATCAATGGTAACGTGCACATATTTTAGCCTTCCAAATTCAGATACATGCGTAACATCCATCTGCCATATCTCACAGGACCTCAACCCCCGAGGATTGACTCCAACCCCCAGGCCAGGCCCATGATGACTACATTGCGGACAAGTTTTCACAATTCCCTTTGCCTCTTCTATGGTGATATTGAACTGAGACCTTAACCCTCGTGCATTCTGATGGAATATGTTATGCGCTTCCCTGGCCCTTACAAAGTCATTTAAAGGTACTGCATGCATGACTAATTGATCCGCCTTGTCATTTCCTTCCCCTAGCCCCACTGTCCACATATGGCTCCTTATATGGATGACCGAATAAGGGACCGACCGAAGGCTCAGTGCAGTCTGTAATTGTCTAAAAAGTTCATTAAGTCTGGGAGTGGCAACTTCTTTTACTCGAGCATCCTCTATCCTTTCCATCACCCCAGATGACTGGAATCAGTCCAGAGCCTGCTCTCTGCTGCGCAGCAACACACTCAGCACAGAATGAACAGTGGCATCTGCTCACACGGCAGAAGGACCAGCAGGGAAAGCTAGTGCTCTGCTTCTTCAGCACACAAGCAGCTTTGCAACGGTGTCACCATCATTGCAGTCTCTCCTCGGTTTCATACCTAAAAGTCCATTTGAATCCAAATTCACAGGTGGTCTCTCTCAGCTGCCCAGCAGCACAGTGAGTACAGCACGAACGTTTGGCCTCTGCTCCCACAGCAGAAGAGCCAGGATTGAAAGCTGGTGCTGGACCTGTTCAGCACACAATCACCTTTACATTGGTGCCTCCATCGTTGCTTTCACTGCTCACTTTCATACAGGAAAAGCATTTGAATGGAATCAGTCCAGAGCCTGCTCTCTGCTGGCAGCAACACAGGCAGCAGAGAATGAACAGTGGCATCTCCTCCCACAGCAGAAGGACCAGCAGGGAAAGCTCGTGCTGGGCCTCTTCAGCACACAGTCAGCTTTGTTACGGTGACACAATCATTGCAGTCTCTCCTCGGTTTCATACCTAAAAGTCCATTTGAATCCAAATTCTCAGGTGGACTCTCTCAGCTGCCCAGCAGCACAGTGAGTACAGCATGAACTTGTGGCCTCTGCTCCCACAGCAGAAGAGCCAGGATTGAAAGCTGGTGCTGGACCTGTTCAGCACACAATCCCCTTTACATTGGTGCCTCCATCGTTGCTTTCACTGCTCACTTTCATACAGGAAAAGCATTTGAATGGAATCAGCCCAGAGCCTGCTCTCTGCTGGCAGCAACACAGTCAGCACAGAATGAACAGTGGCATCTGCTCCCACAGCAGAAGGACCAGTAGGGAAAGATCGTGCTGGGCCTCTTCAGCACACAGTCAGCTTTGCTACGGTGACACCATCATTGCAGTCTCTCCTCGGTTTCATACCTAAAAGTCTATTTGAATCCAAATTCTCAGGTGGACTCTCTCAGCTGCGAAGCAGCACAGTGAGTACAGCACGAACGTTTGGCGTCTGCTCCCACAGCAGAAGAGCCAGGATTGAAAGCTGGTGCTGGACCTGTTCAGCGCACAATCACCTTTACATTGGTGCCTCCATCGTTGCTTTCACTGCTCACATTCATACAGGAAAAGCATTTGAATGGAATCAGTCCAGAGCCTGCTCTCTGCTGGCAGCAACACAGTCAGCACAGAATGAACAGTGGCATCTAATCCCACAGCAGAAGGACCAGCAGGGGAAGCTAGTGCTGGGCTTCTTCAGCACACAAGCAGCTTTGCAACGGGGTCACCATCAGTGCAGTCTCTCCTCGGTTTCATACCTAAAAGTCCATTTGAATCCAAATTCTCAGATGGTAACTCTAAGCTGCCCAGCAGCACAGTGAGTACAGCACGAACGTTTGATCTCTGCTCCCACAGCAGAAGAGCCAGGATTGAAAGCTGGTGCTGGACCTGTTCAGCGCACAATCACCTTTACATTGGTGCCTCCATCGTTGCTTTCACTGCTCACTTTCATACAGGAAAAGCATTTGAATGGAATCAGTCCAGAGCCTGCTCTCTGCTGGCAGCAACACAGGCAGCAGAGAATGAACAGTGGCATCTCCTCCGACAGCAGAAGGACCAGCAGGGAAAGCTCGTGCTGGGCCTCTTCAGCACACAGTCAGCTTTGTTACGGTGACACAATCATTGCAGTCTCTCCTCGGTTTCATACCTAAAAGTCCATTTGAATCCAAATTCTCAGGTGGACTCTCTCAGCTGCCCAGCAGCACAGTGAGTACAGCATGAACTTGTGGCCTCTGCTCCCACAGCAGAAGAGCCAGGATTGAAAGCTGGTGCTGGACCTCTTCAGCACACAATCACCTTTCTATTGGTGCCTCCATCGTTGCTTTCACTGCTCACATTCTTACAGGAAAAGCATTTGAATGGAATCAGTCCAGAGCCTGCTCTCTGCTGCGCAGCAACACAGTCAGCACAGAATGAACAGTGGCATCTGCTCCCACAGCAGAAGGACCAGCAGGGAAAGCTAGTGCTGGGCCACTTCAGCACACAGTCAGCTTTGCAACGGGGTCATCATCATTGCAGTCTCTCCTCGGTTTCATACCTAAAAGTCCATTTGAATCCAAATTCTCAGTCACTCTAAGCTGCCCAGCAGCACAGTGAGTACAGCACGAACGTTTGATCTCTGCTCCCACAGCAGAAGAGCCAGGATTGAAAGCTGGTGCTGGGCCAGTTCAGCACACAATCACCTTTACATTGGTGCCTCCATCGTTGCTTTCACTGCTCACATTCATACAGGAAAAGCATTTGAATGGAATCAGTCCAGAGCCTGCTCTCTGCTGCGCAGCAACACAGTCAGCACAGAATGAACAGTGGCATCTGCTCCCACAGCAGAAGGACCAGAGGGAGCTTGTGCTGGGCCTCTTCAGCACACAAGCAGCTTTGCAACGGTGTCACCATCATTGCAGTCTCTCCCCAGTTTCACACCTAAAAGTCCATTTGAATCCAAATTCTCAGGTGGTCACTCTCAGCTGCCCAGCAACACAGTGAGTACAGCACGAACATTTGGCCTCTGCTCCCACAGCAGAAGAGCCAGGATTGAAAGCTGGTGCTGGACCTGTTCAGCACACAATCACCTTTACATTGGCGCCTCCATCGTTGCTTTCACTGCTCACATTCATACAGGAAAAGCATTTGAATGGAATCAGTCCAGAGCCTGCTCTCGGCTGGCAGCAACACAGTCAGCACAGAATGAACAGTGGCATCTGCTCCCACAGCAGAAGGACCACCAGGGAAAGCTAGTGCTTGGCCTCCTCAGCACACAAGCAGCTTTGCAACGGTGTCACCATCATTGCAGTCTCTCCTCGGTTTCATACCTAAAAGTCCATTTGAATCCAAATTCTCAGGTGGTCTCTCTCAGCTGCCCAGCAGCACAGTGAGTACAGCACGAACTTTTGGCCTCTGCTCCCACAGCAGAAGAGCCAGGATTGAAAGCTGGTGCTGGACCTGTTCAGCACACAATCACCTTTACATTGGTGCCTCCATCGTTGCTTTCACTGCTCACTTTCTTACAGGAAAAGCATTTGAATGGAATCAGTCCAGAGCCTGCTCTCTGCTGCGCAGGAACACAGTCAGCACAGAATGAACAGTGGCATCTGCTCACACGGCAGAAGGACCAGCAGGGAAAGCTAGTGCTCTGCTTCTTCAGCACACAAGCAGCTTTGCAACGGGGTCACCATCATTGCAGTCTCTCCTCGGTTTCATACCTAAAAGTCCATTTGAATACAAATTCTCAGGTGGTGTCTCTCAGCTGCCCAGCAGCACAGTGAGTACAGCACGAACGTTTGGCATCTGCTCCCACAGCAGAAGAGCCAGGATTGAAAGATGGTGCTGGACCTGTTCAGCACACAATCCCCTTTACATTGTTGCCTCCATCGTTGCTTTCACTGTTCACTTTCATACAGGAAAAGCATTTGAATGGAATCAGTCCAGAGCCTGCTCTCTGCTGCGCAGGAACACAGTCAGCACAGAATGAACAGTGGCATCTGCTCACACGGCAGAAGGACCAGCAGGGAAAGCTAGTGCTCTGCTTCTTCAGCACACAAGCAGCTTTGCAACGGGGTCACCATCATTGCAGTCTCTCCTCGGTTTCATACCTAAAAGTCCATTTGAATCCAAATTCTCAGGTGGTGTCTCTCAGCTGCCCAGCAGCACAGTGAGTACAGCACGAACGTTTGGCATCTGCTCCCACAGCAGAAGAGCCAGGATTGAAAGATGGTGCTGGACCTGTTCAGCACACAATCCCCTTTACATTGGTGCCTCCGTCGTTGCTTTCACTGCTCACTTTCATACAGGAAAAGCATTTGAATGGAATCAGTCCAGAGCCTGCTCTCTGCTGCGCAGCAACACAGTCAGCACAGAATGAACAGTGGATTCGACTCGCACAGCAGAAATACCAGCAGGGAAAGCTAGTGCTGGGCTTCTTCAGCACACAAGCAGCTTTGCAACGGTGTCACCATCATTGCAGTCTCTCCTCGGTTTCATACCTAAAAGTCCATTTGAATCCAAATTCTCAGGTGGTCTCAGCTGCCCAGCAGCACAGTGAGTACAGCACGAACGTTTGGCATCTGCTCCCACAGCAGAAGAGCAAGGATTGAAAGCTGGTGCTGGACCTGTTCAGCACACAATCACCTTTACATTGGTGCCTCCGTCGTTGCTTTCACTGCTCACTTTCATACAGGAAAAGCATTTGAATGGAATCAGTCCAGAGCCTGCTCCCTGCTGCGCAGCAACACAGTCAGCACAGAATGAACAGTGGATTCTACTCGCACAGCAGAAATACCAGCAGGGAAAGCTAGTGCTGGGCTTCTTCAGCACACAAGCAGCTTTGCAACGGGGTCACCATCATTGCAGTCTCTCCTCGCTTTCATACCTAAAAGTCCATTTGAATCCAAATTCTCAGGTGGTCTCTCTCAGCTGCCCAGCAGCACAGTGAGTACAGCACGAACGTTTGGCATCTGCTCCCACAGCAGAAGAGCCAGGATTGAAAGCTGTTGTTGGACCTGTTCAGCACACAATCACCTTTACATTGGTGCCTCCATGTTGCTTTCAGTGCTCACTTTCATACAGGAAAAGCATTTGAATGGAATCAGTCCAGAGCCTGCTCTCTGCTGCGCAGCAACACAGTCAGCACAGAATGAACAGTGGACTCTGCTCGCACAGCAGAAGGACCAGCAGGGAAAGCTAGGGCTGTGTCTCTTCAGCACACAAGGAGCTTTGCAACGGGGTCACCATCATTGCAGTCTCTCCTCGGTTTCATACCTAAAAGTCCATTTGAATCCAAATTCTCAGGTGGTCTCAGCTGCCCAGCAGCACAGTGAGTACAGCACGAACGTTTGGCATCTGCTCCCACAGCAGAAGAGCAAGGATTGAAAGCTGGTGCTGGACCTGTTCAGCACACAATCACCTTTACATTGGTGCCTCCATCGTTGCTTTCACTGCTAACACTCATACAGGAAAAGCATTTGAATAGAATCAGTCCAGAGCCTGCTCCCTGCTGGCAGCAACACAGCACAGAATGAACCGTGGCATCTGCTCACACGGCAGAAGGACCAGCAGGGAAAGCTAGTGCTGTGTCTCTTCAGCACACAAGGAGCTTTGCAACGGGGTCACCATCATTGCAGTCTCTCCTCGGTTTCATACCTAAAAGTCCATTTGAATCCAAATTCTCAGGTGGTCTCTCTCAGCTACCCAGCAGCACAGTGAGTACAGCACGAACGTTTGGCATCTGCTCCCACAGCAGAAGAGCCAGGATTGAAAGCTGGTGCTGGACCTGTTCAGCACACAATCCCCTTTACATTGGTGCCTCCATCGTTGCTTTCACTGCTCACTTTCTTACAGGAAAAGCATTTGAATGGAATCAGTCCAGAGCCTGCTCTCTGCTGCGCAGGAACACAGTCAGCACAGAATGAACAGTGGCATCTGCTCACACGGCAGAAGGACCAGCAGGGAAAGCTAGTGCTCTGCTTCTTCAGCACACAAGCAGCTTTGCAACGGGGTCACCATCATTGCAGTCTCTCCTCGGTTTCATACCTAAAAGTCCATTTGAATACAAATTCTCAGGTGGTGTCTCTCAGCTGCCCAGCAGCACAGTGAGTACAGCACGAACGTTTGGCATCTGCTCCCACAGCAGAAGAGCCAGGATTGAAAGATGGTGCTGGACCTGTTCAGCACACAATCCCCTTTACATTGTTGCCTCCATCGTTGCTTTCACTGTTCACTTTCATACAGGAAAAGCATTTGAATGGAATCAGTCCAGAGCCTGCTCTCTGCTGCGCAGGAACACAGTCAGCACAGAATGAACAGTGGCATCTGCTCACACGGCAGAAGGACCAGCAGGGAAAGCTAGTGCTCTGCTTCTTCAGCACACAAGCAGCTTTGCAACGGGGTCACCATCATTGCAGTCTCTCCTCGGTTTCATACCTAAAAGTCCATTTGAATACAAATTCTCAGGTGGTGTCTCTCAGCTGCCCAGCAGCACAGTGAGTACAGCACGAACGTTTGGCATCTGCTCCCACAGCAGAAGAGCCAGGATTGAAAGATGGTGCTGGACCTGTTCAGCACACAATCCCCTTTACATTGGTGCCTCCGTCGTTGCTTTCACTGCTCACTTTCATACAGGAAAAGCATTTGAATGGAATCAGTCCAGAGCCTGCTCTCTGCTGCGCAGCAACACAGTCAGCACAGAATGAACAGTGGATTCGACTCGCACAGCAGAAATACCAGCAGGGAAAGCTAGTGCTGGGCTTCTTCAGCACACAAGCAGCTTTGCAACGGTGTCACCATCATTGCAGTCTCTCCTCGGTTTCATACCTAAAAGTCCATTTGAATCCAAATTCTCAGGTGGTCTCAGCTGCCCAGCAGCACAGTGAGTACAGCACGAACGTTTGGCATCTGCTCCCACAGCAGAAGAGCAAGGATTGAAAGCTGGTGCTGGACCTGTTCAGCACACAATCACCTTTACATTGGTGCCTCCGTCGTTGCTTTCACTGCTCACTTTCATACAGGAAAAGCATTTGAATGGAATCAGTCCAGAGCCTGCTCCCTGCTGCGCAGCAACACAGTCAGCACAGAATGAACAGTGGATTCTACTCGCACAGCAGAAATACCAGCAGGGAAAGCTAGTGCTGGGCTTCTTCAGCACACAAGCAGCTTTGCAACGGGGTCACCATCATTGCAGTCTCTCCTCGCTTTCATACCTAAAAGTCCATTTGAATCCAAATTCTCAGGTGGTCTCTCTCAGCTGCCCAGCAGCACAGTGAGTACAGCACGAACGTTTGGCATCTGCTCCCACAGCAGAAGAGCCAGGATTGAAAGCTGTTGTTGGACCTGTTCAGCACACAATCACCTTTACATTGGTGCCTCCATGTTGCTTTCAGTGCTCACTTTCATACAGGAAAAGCATTTGAATGGAATCAGTCCAGAGCCTGCTCTCTGCTGCGCAGCAACACAGTCAGCACAGAATGAACAGTGGACTCTGCTCGCACAGCAGAAGGACCAGCAGGGAAAGCTAGGGCTGTGTCTCTTCAGCACACAAGCAGCTTTGCAACGGGGTCACCATCATTGCAGTCTCTCCTCGGTTTCATACCTAAAAGTCCATTTGAATCCAAATTCTCAGGTGGTCTCTCTCAGCTGCCCAGCAGCACAGTGAGTACAGCACGAACGTTTGGCATCTGCTCCCACAGCAGAAGAGCAAGGATTGAAAGCTGGTGCTGGACCTGTTCAGCACACAATCACCTTTACATTGGTGCCTCCATCGTTGCTTTCACTGCTAACACTCATACAGGAAAAGCATTTGAATAGAATCAGTCCAGAGCCTGCTCCCTGCTGGCAGCAACACAGCACAGAATGAACCGTGGCATCTGCTCACACGGCAGAAGGACCAGCAGGGAAAGCTAGTGCTGTGTCTCTTCAGCACACAAGGAGCTTTGCAACGGGGTCACCATCATTGCAGTCTCTCCTCGGTTTCATACCTAAAAGTCCATTTGAATCCAAATTCTCAGGTGGTCTCTCTCAGCTACCCAGCAGCACAGTGAGTACAGCACGAACGTTTGGCATCTGCTCCCACAGCAGAAGAGCCAGGATTGAAAGCTGGTGCTGGACCTGTTCAGCACACAATCCCCTTTACATTGGTGCCTCCATCGTTGCTTTCACTGCTCACTTTCATACAGGAAAAGCATTTGAATGGAATCAGTCCAGAGCCTGCTCTCTGCTGCGCAGCAAAACAGTCAGCACAGAATGAACAGTGGCATCTGCTCACACGGCAGAAGGACCAGCAGGGAAAGCTAGTGCTCTGCTTCTTCAGCACACAAGCAGCTTTGCAACGGGGTCACCATCATTGCTGTCTCTATTCGGTTTCATACCTAAAAGTCCATTTGAATCCAAATTCTCAGGTGGTCTCTCTCAGCTGCCCAGCAGCACAGTGAGTACAGCACGAACGTTTGGCATCTGCTCCCACAGCAGAAGAGCCAGGATTGAAAGCTGGTGTTGGACCTGTTCAGCACACAATCCCCTTTACATTGGTGCCTCCATCGTTGTTTTCACTGCTCACTTTCATACAGGAAAAGCATTTGAATGGAATCAGTCCAGAGCCTGCTCTCTGCTGCGCAGGAACACAGTCAGCACAGAATGAACAGTGGCATCTGCTCACACGGCAGAAGGACCAGCAGGGAAAGCTAGTGCTGTGTCTCTTCAGCACACAAGGAGCTTTGCAACGGGGTCACCATCATTGCAGTCTCTCCTCGGTTTCATACCTAAAAGTCCATTTGAATCCAAATTCTCAGGTGGTCTCTCTCAGCTGCCCAGCAGCACAGTGAGTAGAGCACGAACGTTTGGCATCTGCTCCCACAGCAGAAGAGCAAGGATTGAAAGCTGGTGCTGGACCTGTTCAGGGCACAATCACCTTTACATTGGTGCCTCCATCGTTGCTTTCACTGCTAACACTCATACAGGAAAAGCATTTGAATAGAATCAGTCCAGAGGCTGCTCCCTGCTGGCAGCAACACAGCACAGAATGAACAGTGGCATCTGCTCACACGGCAGAAGGACCAGCAGGGAAAGCTAGTGCTCTGCTTCTTCAGCACACAAGCAGCTTTGCAACGGGGTCACCATCATTGCAGTCTCTCCTCGGTTTCATACCTAAAAGTCCATTTGAATACAAATTCTCAGGTGGTCTCTCTCAGCTGCCCAGCAGCACAGTGAGTACAGCACGAACGTTTGGCATCTGCTCCCACAGCAGAAGAGCCAGGATTGAAAGCTGGTGCTGGACCTGTTCAGCACACAATCCCCTTTACATTGGTGCCTCCATCGTTGCTTTCACTGTTCACTTTCATACAGGAAAAGCATTTGAATGGAATCAGTCCAGAGCCTGCTCTCTGCTGCGCAGGAACACAGTCAGCACAGAATGAACAGTGGCATCTGCTCACACGGCAGAAGGACCAGCAGGGAAAGCTAGTGCTGTGTCTCTTCAGCATACGAGGAGCTTTGCAACGGGGTCACCATCCCTGCTTGCAGCAACACAGCACAGAATGAACAGTGGCATCTGCTCACACGGCAGAAGGACCAGCAGGGAAAGCTAGGGCTGTGTCTCTTCAGCACACAAGCAGCATTGCAACGGGGTCAATATCATTGCTGTCTCTATTCGGTTTCATACCTAAAAGTCCATTTGAATCCAAATTCTCAGGTGGTCTCTCTCAGCTGCCCAGCAGCACAGTGAGTACAGCACGAACGTTTGGCATCTGCTCCCACAGCAGAAGATCCAGGATTGAAAGCTGGTGTTGGACCTGTTCAGTACACAATCACCTTTACATTGGTGCCTCCATCGTTGCTTTCACTGCTCACTTTCATACAGGAAAAGCATTTGAATGGAATCAGTCCAGAGCCTGCTCTCTGCTGCGCAGCAACACAATCAGCACAGAATGAACAGTGGATTCTGCTCGCACAGCAGAAGGACCAGCAGGGAAAGCTATTGCTGGGCTTCTTCAGCACACAAGCAGCTTTGCAACGGGGTCACCATCATTGCAGTCTCTCCTCGGTTTCATACCTAAAAGTCCATTTGAATCCAAATTCTCAGGTGGTCTCAGCTGCCCAGCAGCACAGTGAGTACAGCACGAACGTTTGGCATCTGCTCCCACAGCAGAAGAGCCAGGATTGAAAGCTGGTGCTGGACCTGTTCAGCACACAATCACATTTACATTGGTGCCTCCATCGTTGCTTTCACTGCTAACACTCATACAGGAAAAGCATTTGAATAGAATCAGTCCAGAGCCTGCTCCCTGCTGGCAGCAACACAGCACAGAATGAACCGTGGCATCTGCTCACACGGCAGAAGGACCAGCAGGGAAAGCTAGAGCTGTGTCTCTTCAGCACACAAGGAGCTTTGCAACGGAGTCACCATCATTGCAGTCTCTCCTCGGTTTCATACCTAAAAGTCCATTTGAATCCAAATTCTCAGGTGGTCTCTCTCAGCTGCCCAGCAGCACAGTGAGTACAGCACGAACGTTTGGCATCTGCTCCCACAGCAGAAGAGCCAGGATTGAAAGCTGGTGCTGGACCTGTTCAGCACACAATCCCCTTTACATTGGTGCCTCCATCGTTGCTTTCACTGCTCACTTTCATACAGGAAAAGCATTTGAATGGAATCAGTCCAGAGCCTGCTCTCTGCTGCGCAGCAACACAGTCAGCACAGAATGAACAGTGACATCAGCTCACACGGCAGAAGGACCATCAGGGAAAGCTAGTGCTCTGCTTCTTCAGCACACAAGCAGCTTTGCAACGGGGTCACCATCATTGCAGTCTCTCCTCGGTTTCCTACCTAAAAGTCCATTTGAATCCAAATTCTCAGGTGGTGTCTCTCAGCTGCCCAGTAGCACAGTGAGTACAGCACGAACGTTTGGCATCTGCTCCCACAGCAGAAGAGCAAGGATTGAAAGCTGGTGCTGGACCTGTTCAGCACACAATCACCTTTACATTGGTGCCTCCATCGTTGCTTTCACTGCTAACACTCATACAGGAAAAGCATTTGAATAGAATCAGTCCAGAGCCTGCTCTCTGCTGCGCAGGAACACAGTCAGCTCAGAATGAACAGTGGCATCTGCTCACACGGAAGAAGGACCAGCAGGGAAAGCTAGTGCTGTGTCTCTTCAGCACAAAAGCAGCTTTGCAACGGGGTCACCATCATTGCAGTCTCTCCTCGGTTTCATACCTAAAAGTCCATTTGAATCCAAATTCTCAGGTGGTGTCTCTCAGCTGCCCAGCAGCACACTTAGCACAGCACGAACGTTTGGCCTCTGCTCCCACAGCAGAAGAGCCAGGATTGAAAGCTGGTGCTGGACCTGTTCAGCACACAATCCCCTTTACATTGGTGCATCCATCGTTGCTTTCACTGCTCACTTTCATACAGGAAAAGCATTTGAAAGGAATCAGTCCAGAGCCTGCTCTCTGCTGCGCAGGAACACAGTCAGCACAGAATGAACAGTGGCATCTGCTCACACGGCAGAAGGACCAGCAGGGAAAGCTAGTGCTCTGCTTCTTCAGCACACAAGCAGCTTTGCAACGGGGTCACCATCATTGCAGTCTCTCCTCGGTTTCCTACCTAAAAGTCCATTTGAATCCAAATTCTCAGGTGGTCTCTCTCAGCTGCCCAGCAGCACAGTGAGTACAGCACGAACGTTTGGCCTCTGCTCCCACAGCAGAAGAGCCAGGATTGAAAGCTGGTGCTGGACCTGTTCAGCACACAATCCCCTTTACATTGGTGCCTCCATCGTTGCCTTCACTGCTAACACTCATACAGGAAAAGCATTTGAATAGAATCAGTCCAGAGCCTGCTCCCTGCTGGCAGCAACACAGCACAGAATGAACTGTGGCATCTGCTCACACGGCAGAAGGACCAGCAGGGAAAGCTAGTGCTGTGTCTCTTCAGCACACAAGCAGCTTTGCAACGGGGTCACCATCATTGCAGTCTCTCCTCGGTTTCCTACCTAAAAGTCCATTTGAATCCAAATTCTCAGGTGGTGTCTCTCAGCTGCCCAGCAGCACAGTTAGTACAGCACGAAGGTTTGGCCTCTGCTCCCACAGCAGAAGAGCCAGGATTGAAAGCTGGTGCTGGACCTGTTCAGCACACAATCCCCTTTACATTGGTGCATCCATCGTTGCTTTCACTGCTCACTTTCATACAGGAAAAGCATTTGAATGGAATCAGTCCAGAGCCTGCTCTCTGCTGCGCAGGAACACAGTCAGCACAGAATGAACAGTGGCATCTGCTCACACGGCAGAAGGACCAGCAGGGAAAGCTAGTGCTCTGCTTCTTCAGCACACAAGCAGCTTTGCAACGGGGTCACCATCATTGCAGTCTCTCCTCGGTTTCCTACCTAAAAGTCCATTTGAATCCAAATTCTCAGGTGGTCTCAGCTGCCCAGTAGCACAGTGAGTACAGCACGAACGTTTGGCCTCTGCTCCCACAGCAGAAGAGCAAGGATTGAAAGCTGGTGCTGGACCTGTTCAGCACACAATCACCTTTACATTGGTGCCTCCATCGTTGCTTTCACTGCTAACACTCATACAGGAAAAGCATTTGAATAGAATCAGTCCAGAGGCTGCTCTCTGCTGCGCAGCAACACAGTCAGGTCAGAATGAACAGTGGCATCTGCTCACACGGCAGAAGGAGCAGCAGGGAAAGCTAGTGCTGTGTCTCTTCAGCACACAAGCAGCTTTGCAACGGGGTCACCATCATTGCAGTCTCTCCTCGGTTTCATACCTAAAAGTCCATTTGAATCCAAATTCTCAGGTGGTGTCTCTCAGCTGCCCAGCAGCACACTTAGTACAGCACGAACGTTTGGCCTCTGCTCCCACAGCAGAAGAGCCAGGATTGAAAGCTGGTGCTGGACCTGTTCAGCACACAATCCCCTTTACATTGGTGCCTCCATCGTTGCTTTCACTGCTCACTTTCATACAGGAAAAGCATTTGAATAGAATCAGTCCAGAGCCTGCTCCCTGCTGGCAGCAACACAGCACAGAATGAACAGTGGCATCTGCTCACACGGCAGAAGGACCAGCAGGGAAAGCTAGTGCTGTGTCTCTTCAGCACACAAGCAGCTTTGCAACGGGGTCACCATCATTGCAGTCTCTCCTCGGTTTCCTACCTAAAAGTCCAATTGAATCCAAATTCTCAGGTGGTGTCTCTCAGCTGCCCAGCAGCACAGTGAGTACAGCACGAACGTTTGGCCTCTGCTCCCACAGCAGAAGAGCCAGGATTGAAAGCTGGTGCTGGACCTGTTCAGCACACAATCCCCTTTACATTGGTGCCTCCATCGTTGCTTTCACTGCTAACACTCATACCGGAAAAGCATTTGAATAGAATCAGTCCAGAGCCTGCTCTCTGCTGCGCAGCAACACAGTCAGCTCAGAATGAACAGTGGCATCTGCTCACACGGCAGAAGGACCAGCAGGGAAAGCTAGTGCTGTGTCTCTTCAGCACACAAGCAGCTTTGCAACGGGGTCACCATCATTGCAGTCTCTCCTCGGTTTCATACCTAAAAGTCCATTTGAATCCAAATTCTCAGGTGGTGTCGCTCAGCTGCCCAGCAGCACAGTGAGTACAGCACGAACGTTTGGCATCTGCTCCCACAACAGAAGAGCAAGGATTGAAAGCTGGTGCTGGACCTGTTCAGCACACAATCACCTTTACATTGGTGCATCCATCGTTGCTTTCACTGCTCACTTTCATACAGGAAAAGCATTTGAATGGAATCAGTCCAGAGGCTGCTCTCTGCTGCGCAGCAACACAGTCAGCTCAGAATGAACAGTGGCATCTGCTCACACGACAGAAGGATCATCAGGGAAAGTTAGTGCTGGGCCTCTTCAGCACACAAGCAGCTTTGCAACGGGGTCACCATCATTTTAGTCTCTCCTCGGTTTCATACCTAAAAGTCCATTTGAATTCAAATTCTCAGGTGGTGTCTCTCAGCTGCCCAGCAGCACAGTGAGTACAGCACGAACGTTTGGCCTCTGCTTCCACAGCAGAAGAGCCAGGATTGAAAGCTGGTGCTGGACCTGTTCAGAACACAATCCCCTTTACATTGGTGCCTCCATCGTTGCTTTCACTGCTCACTTTCATACAGGAAAAGCATTTGAATGGAATCAGTCCAGAGCCTGCTCTCTGCTGCGCAGCAACACAGTCAGCAAAGAATGAACAGTGGCATCTGCTCACACGGCAGAAGGACCATCAGGGAAAGCTAGTGCTGTGTCTCTTCAGCACACAAGCTGCTTTGCAACGGGGTCACCATCATTGCAGTCTCTCCTCGGTTTCATACCTAAAAGTCCATTTCAATCCAAATTCAAGGGTGGTGTCTCTCAGCTGCCCAGCAGCACAGTGAGTACAGCACGAACGTTTGGCCTCTGCTCCCACAGCAGAAGAGCCAGGATTGAAAGCTGGGGCTGGACCTCTTCAGCACACAATCACCTTTACATTGGTGCCTCCATCGTTGCTTTCACTGCTCACTTTCATACAGGAAAAGCATTTGAATGGAATCAGTCCAGAGCCTGCTCTCTGCTGCGCAGCAACACAGTCAGCACAGAATGAACAGTGGCATCTGCTCACACGGCAGAAGGACCAGCAGGGAAAGCTAGTGCTCTGCATCTTCAGCACACAAGCAGCTTTGCAACGGGGTCACCATCATTGCAGTCTCTCCTCGGTTTCCTACCTAAAAGTCCATTTGAATCCAAATTCTCAGGTGGTCTCAGCTGCCCAGTAGCACAGTGAGTACAGCACGAACGTTTGGCCTCTGCTCCCACAGCAGAAGAGCCAGGATTGAAAGCTGGTGCTGGACCTGTTCAGCACACAATCACCTTTACATTGGTGCCTCCATCGTTGCTTTCACTGCTAACACTCATACAGGAAAAGCATTTGAATAGAATCAGTCCAGAGGCTGCTCTCTGCTGCGCAGCAACACAGTCAGGTCAGAATGAACAGTGGCATCTGCTCACACGGCAGAAGGACCAGCAGGGAAAGCTAGTGCTGTGTCTCTTCAGCACACAAGCAGCTTTGCAACGGGGTCACCATCATTGCAGTCTCTCCTCGGTTTCATACCTAAAAGTCCATTTGAATCCAAATTCTCAGGTGGTGTCTCTCAGCTGCCCAGCAGCACACTTAGTACAGCACGAACGTTTGGCCTCTGCTCCCACAGCAGAAGAGCCAGGATTGAAAGCTGGTGCTGGACCTGTTCAGCACACAATCCCCTTTACATTGGTGCCTCCATCGTTGCTTTCACTGCTCACTTTCATACAGGAAAAGCATTTGAATAGAATCAGTCCAGAGCCTGCTCCCTGCTGGCAGCAACACAGCACAGAATGAACAGTGGCATCTGCTCACACGGCAGAAGGACCAGCAGGGAAAGCTAGTGCTGTGTCTCTTCAGCACACAAGCAGCTTTGCAACGGGGTCACCATCATTGCAGTCTCTCCTCGGTTTCCTACCTAAAAGTCCAATTGAATCCAAATTCTCAGGTGGTGTCTCTCAGCTGCCCAGCAGCACAGTTAGTACAGCACGAACGTTTGGCCTCTGCTCCCACAGCAGAAGAGCCAGGATTGAAAGCTGGTGCTGGACCTGTTCAGCACACAATCCCCTTTACATTGGTGCCTCCATCGTTGCTTTCACTGCTAACACTCATACCGGAAAAGCATTTGAATAGAATCAGTCCAGAGCCTGCTCTCTGCTGCGCAGCAACACAGTCAGCTCAGAATGAACAGTGGCATCTGCTCACACGGCAGAAGGACCAGCAGGGAAAGCTAGTGCTGTGTCTCTTCAGCACACAAGCAGCTTTGCAACGGGGTCACCATCATTGCAGTCTCTCCTCGGTTTCATACCTAAAAGTCCATTTGAATCCAAATTCTCAGGTGGTGTCGCTCAGCTGCCCAGCAGCACAGTGAGTACAGCACGAACGTTTGGCATCTGCTCCCACAACAGAAGAGCAAGGATTGAAAGCTGGTGCTGGACCTGTTCAGCACACAATCACCTTTACATTGGTGCATCCACCGTTGCTTTCACTGCTCACTTTCATACAGGAAAAGCATTTGAATGGAATCAGTCCAGAGGCTGCTCTCTGCTGCGCAGCAACACAGTCAGCTCAGAATGAACAGTGGCATCTGCTCACACGACAGAAGGATCATCAGGGAAAGTTAGTGCTGGGCCTCTTCAGCACACAAGCAGCTTTGCAACGGGGTCACCATCATTTTAGTCTCTCCTCGGTTTCATACCTAAAAGTCCATTTGAATTCAAATTCTCAGGTGGTGTCTCTCAGCTGCCCAGCAGCACAGTGAGTACAGCACGAACGTTTGGCCTCTGCTTCCACAGCAGAAGAGCCAGGATTGAAAGCTGGTGCTGGACCTGTTCAGAACACAATCCCCTTTACATTGGTGCCTCCATCGTTGCTTTCACTGCTCACTTTCATACAGGAAAAGCATTTGAATGGAATCAGTCCAGAGCCTGCTCTCTGCTGCGCAGCAACACAGTCAGCACAGAATGAACAGTGGCATCTGCTCACACGGCAGAAGGACCAGCAGGGAAAGCTAGTGCTCTGCTTCTTCAGCACACAAGCAGCTTTGCAACGGGGTCACCATCATTGCAGTCTCTCCTCGGTTTCCTACCTAAAAGTCCATTTGAATCCAAATTCTCAGGTGGTCTCAGCTGCCCAGTAGCACAGTGAGTACAGCACGAACGTTTGGCCTCTGCTCCCACAGCAGAAGAGCCAGGATTGAAAGCTGGTGCTGGACCTGTTCAGCACACAATCACCTTTACATTGGTGCCTCCATCGTTGCTTTCACTGCTAACACTCATACAGGAAAAGCATTTGAATAGAATCAGTCCAGAGGCTGCTCTCTGCTGCGCAGCAACACAGTCAGGTCAGAATGAACAGTGGCATCTGCTCACACGGCAGAAGGAGCAGCAGGGAAAGCTAGTGCTGTGTCTCTTCAGCACACAAGCAGCTTTGCAACGGGGTCACCATCATTGCAGTCTCTCCTCGGTTTCATACCTAAAAGTCCATTTGAATCCAAATTCTCAGGTGGTGTCTCTCAGCTGCCCAGCAGCACACGTAGTACAGCACGAACGTTTGGCCTCTGCTCCCACAGCAGAAGAGCCAGGATTGAAAGCTGGTGCTGGACCTGTTCAGCACACAATCCCCTTTACATTGGTGCCTTCATCGTTGCTTTCACTGCTCACTTTCATACAGGAAAAGCATTTGAATAGAATCAGTCCAGAGTCTGCTCCCTGCTGGCAGCAACACAGCACAGAATGAACAGTGGCATCTGCTCACACGGCAGAAGGACCAGCAGGGAAAGCTAGTGCTGTGTCTCTTCAGCACACAAGCAGCTTTGCAACGGGGTCACCATCATTGCAGTCTCTCCTCGGTTTCCTACCTAAAAGTCCAATTGAATCCAAATTCTCAGGTGGTGTCTCTCAGCTGCCCAGCAGCACAGTTAGTACAGCACGAACGTTTGGCCTCTGCTCCCACAGCAGAAGAGCCAGGATTGAAAGCTGGTGCTGGACCTGTTCAGCACACAATCCCCTTTACATTGGTGCCTCCATCGTTGCTTTCACTGCTAACACTCATACCGGAAAAGCATTTGAATAGAATCAGTCCAGAGCCTGCTCTCTGCTGCGCAGCAACACAGTCAGCTCAGAATGAACAGTGGCATCTGCTCACACGGCAGAAGGACCAGCAGGGAAAGCTATCGCTGGGTCTCTTCAGCACACAAGCAGCTATGCAACGGGGTCACCATCATTGCAGTCTCTCCTCGGTTTCATACCTAAAAGTCCATTTGAATCCAAATTCTCAGGTGGTGTCGCTCAGCTGCCCAGCAGCACAGTGAGTACAGCACGAACGTTTGGCATCTGCTCCCACAACAGAAGAGCAAGGATTGAAAGCTGGTGCTGGACCTGTTCAGCACACAATCACCTTTACATTGGTGCATCCATCGTTGCTTTCACTGCTCACTTTCATACAGGAAAAGCATTTGAATGGAATCAGTCCAGAGGCTGCTCTCTGCTGCGCAGCAACACAGTCAGCTCAGAATGAACAGTGGCATCTGCTCACACGACAGAAGGATCATCAGGGAAAGTTAGTGCTGGGCCTCTTCAGCACACAAGCAGCTTTGCAACGGGGTCACCATCATTTTAGTCTCTCCTCGGTTTCATACCTAAAAGTCCATTTGAATTCAAATTCTCAGGTGGTGTCTCTCAGCTGCCCAGCAGCACAGTGAGTACAGCACGAACGTTTGGCCTCTGCTTCCACAGCAGAAGAGCCAGGATTGAAAGCTGGTGCTGGACCTGTTCAGAACACAATCCCCTTTACATTGGTGCCTCCATCGTTGCTTTCACTGCTCACTTTCATACAGGAAAAGCATTTGAATGGAATCAGTCCAGAGCCTGCTCTCTGCTGCGCAGCAACACAGTCAGCAAAGAATGAACAGTGGCATCTGCTCACACGGCAGAAGGACCAGCAGGGAAAGCTAGTGCTGTGTCTCTTCAGCACACAAGCTGCTTTGCAACGGGGTCACCATCATTGCAGTCTCTCCTCGGTTTCATACCTAAAAGTCCATTTCAATCCAAATTCAAGGGTGGTGTCTCTCAGCTGCCCAGCAGCACAGTGAGTACAGCACGAACGTTTGGCCTCTGCTCCCACAGCAGAAGAGCCAGGATTGAAAGCTGGGGCTGGACCTCTTCAGCACACAATCACCTTTACATTGGTGCCTCCATCGTTGCTTTCACTGCTCACTTTCATACAGGAAAAGCATTTGAATGGAATCAGTCCAGAGCCTGCTCTCTGCTGCGCAGCAACACAGTCAGCACAGAATGAACAGTGGCATCTGCTCACACGGCAGAAGGACCAGCAGGGAAAGCTAGTGCTCTGCATCTTCAGCACACAAGCAGCTTTGCAACGGGGTCACCATCATTGCAGTCTCTCCTCGGTTTCCTACCTAAAAGTCCATTTGAATCCAAATTCTCAGGTGGTCTCAGCTGCCCAGTAGCACAGTGAGTACAGCACGAACGTTTGGCCTCTGCTCCCACAGCAGAAGAGCCAGGATTGAAAGCTGGTGCTGGACCTGTTCAGCACACAATCACCTTTACATTGGTGCCTCCATCGTTGCTTTCACTGCTAACACTCATACAGGAAAAGCATTTGAATAGAATCAGTCCAGAGGCTGCTCTCTGCTGCGCAGCAACACAGTCAGGTCAGAATGAACAGTGGCATCTGCTCACACGGCAGAAGGAGCAGCAGGGAAAGCTAGTGCTGTGTCTCTTCAGCACACAAGCAGCTTTGCAACGGGGTCACCATCATTGCAGTCTCTCCTCGGTTTCATACCTAAAAGTCCATTTGAATCCAAATTCTCAGGTGGTGTCTCTCAGCTGCCCAGCAGCACACTTAGTACAGCACGAACGTTTGGCCTCTGCTCCCACAGCAGAAGAGCCAGGATTGAAAGCTGGTGCTGGACCTGTTCAGCACACAATCCCCTTTACATTGGTGCCTTCATCGTTGCTTTCACTGCTCACTTTCATACAGGAAAAGCATTTGAATAGAATCAGTCCAGAGTCTGCTCCCTGCTGGCAGCAACACAGCACAGAATGAACAGTGGCATCTGCTCACACGGCAGAAGGACCAGCAGGGAAAGCTAGTGCTGTGTCTCTTCAGCACACAAGCAGCTTTGCAACGGGGTCACCATCATTGCAGTCTCTCCTCGGTTTCCTACCTAAAAGTCCAATTGAATCCAAATTCTCAGGTGGTGTCTCTCAGCTGCCCAGCAGCACAGTTAGTACAGCACGAACGTTTGGCCTCTGCTCCCACAGCAGAAGAGCCAGGATTGAAAGCTGGTGCTGGACCTGTTCAGCACACAATCCCCTTTACATTGGTGCCTCCATCGTTGCTTTCACTGCTAACACTCATACCGGAAAAGCATTTGAATAGAATCAGTCCAGAGCCTGCTCTCTGCTGCGCAGCAACACAGTCAGCTCAGAATGAACAGTGGCATCTGCTCACACGGCAGAAGGACCAGCAGGGAAAGCTATCGCTGGGTCTCTTCAGCACACAAGCAGCTATGCAACGGGGTCACCATCATTGCAGTCTCTCCTCGGTTTCATACCTAAAAGTCCATTTGAATCCAAATTCTCAGGTGGTGTCGCTCAGCTGCCCAGCAGCACAGTGAGTACAGCACGAACGTTTGGCATCTGCTCCCACAACAGAAGAGCAAGGATTGAAAGCTGGTGCTGGACCTGTTCAGCACACAATCACCTTTACATTGGTGCATCCATCGTTGCTTTCACTGCTCACTTTCATACAGGAAAAGCATTTGAATGGAATCAGTCCAGAGGCTGCTCTCTGCTGCGCAGCAACACAGTCAGCTCAGAATGAACAGTGGCATCTGCTCACACGACAGAAGGATCATCAGGGAAAGTTAGTGCTGGGCCTCTTCAGCACACAAGCAGCTTTGCAACGGGGTCACCATCATTTTAGTCTCTCCTCGGTTTCATACCTAAAAGTCCATTTGAATTCAAATTCTCAGGTGGTGTCTCTCAGCTGCCCAGCAGCACAGTGAGTACAGCACGAACGTTTGGCCTCTGCTTCCACAGCAGAAGAGCCAGGATTGAAAGCTGGTGCTGGACCTGTTCAGAACACAATCCCCTTTACATTGGTGCCTCCATCGTTGCTTTCACTGCTCACTTTCATACAGGAAAAGCATTTGAATGGAATCAGTCCAGAGCCTGCTCTCTGCTGCGCAGCAACACAGTCAGCAAAGAATGAACAGTGGCATCTGCTCACACGGCAGAAGGACCATCAGGGAAAGCTAGTGCTGTGTCTCTTCAGCACACAAGCTGCTTTGCAACGGGGTCACCATCATTGCAGTCTCTCCTCGGTTTCATACCTAAAAGTCCATTTCAATCCAAATTCAAGGGTGGTGTCTCTCAGCTGCCCAGCAGCACAGTGAGTACAGCACGAACGTTTGGCCTCTGCTCCCACAGCAGAAGAGCCAGGATTGAAAGCTGGGGCTGGACCTCTTCAGCACACAATCACCTTTACATTGGTGCCTCCATCGTTGCTTTCACTGCTCACTTTCATACAGGAAAAGCATTTGAATGGAATCAGTCCAGAGCCTGCTCTCTGCTGCGCAGCAACACAGTCAGCACAGAATGAACAGTGGCATCTGCTCACACGGCAGAAGGACCAGCAGGGAAAGCTAGTGCTCTGCATCTTCAGCACACAAGCAGCTTTGCAACGGGGTCACCATCATTGCAGTCTCTCCTCGGTTTCCTACCTAAAAGTCCATTTGAATCCAAATTCTCAGGTGGTCTCAGCTGCCCAGTAGCACAGTGAGTACAGCACGAACGTTTGGCCTCTGCTCCCACAGCAGAAGAGCCAGGATTGAAAGCTGGTGCTGGACCTGTTCAGCACACAATCACCTTTACATTGGTGCCTCCATCGTTGCTTTCACTGCTAACACTCATACAGGAAAAGCATTTGAATAGAATCAGTCCAGAGGCTGCTCTCTGCTGCGCAGCAACACAGTCAGGTCAGAATGAACAGTGGCATCTGCTCACACGGCAGAAGGACCAGCAGGGAAAGCTAGTGCTGTGTCTCTTCAGCACACAAGCAGCTTTGCAACGGGGTCACCATCATTGCAGTCTCTCCTCGGTTTCATACCTAAAAGTCCATTTGAATCCAAATTCTCAGGTGGTGTCTCTCAGCTGCCCAGCAGCACACTTAGTACAGCACGAACGTTTGGCCTCTGCTCCCACAGCAGAAGAGCCAGGATTGAAAGCTGGTGCTGGACCTGTTCAGCACACAATCCCCTTTACATTGGTGCCTCCATCGTTGCTTTCACTGCTCACTTTCATACAGGAAAAGCATTTGAATAGAATCAGTCCAGAGGCTGCTCTCTGCTGCGCAGCAACACAGTCAGCTCAGAATGAACAGTGGCATCTGCTCACACGACAGAAGGATCATCAGGGAAAGTTAGTGCTGGGCCTCTTCAGCACACAAGCAGCTTTGCAACGGGGTCACCATCATTTTAGTCTCTCCTCGGTTTCATACCTAAAAGTCCATTTGAATTCAAATTCTCAGGTGGTGTCTCTCAGCTGCCCAGCAGCACAGTGAGTACAGCACGAACGTTTGGCCTCTGCTTCCACAGCAGAAGAGCCAGGATTGAAAGCTGGTGCTGGACCTGTTCAGAACACAATCCCCTTTACATTGGTGCCTCCATCGTTGCTTTCACTGCTCACTTTCATACAGGAAAAGCATTTGAATGGAATCAGTCCAGAGCCTGCTCTCTGCTGCGCAGCAACACAGTCAGCACAGAATGAACAGTGGCATCTGCTCACACGGCAGAAGGACCATCAGGGAAAGCTAGTGCTGTGTCTCTTCAGCACACAAGCTGCTTTGCAACGGGGTCACCATCATTGCAGTCTCTCCTCGGTTTCATACCTAAAAGTCCATTTCAATCCAAATTCAAGGGTGGTGTCTCTCAGCTGCCCAGCAGCACAGTGAGTACAGCACGAACGTTTGGCCTCTGCTCCCACAGCAGAAGAGCCAGGATTGAAAGCTGGGGCTGGACCTCTTCAGCACACAATCACCTTTACATTGGTGCCTCCATCGTTGCTTTCACTGCTCACTTTCATACAGGAAAAGCATTTGAATGGAATCAGTCCAGAGCCTGCTCTCTGCTGCGCAGGAACACAGTCAGCACAGAATGAACAGTGGCATCTGCTCACACGGCAGAAGGACCAGCAGGGAAAGCTAGTGCTCTGCTTCTTCAGCACACAAGCAGCTTTGCAACGGGGTCACCATCATTGCAGTCTCTCCTCGGTTTCCTACCTAAAAGTCCATTTGAATCCAAATTCTCAGGTGGTCTCAGCTGCCCAGTAGCACAGTGAGTACAGCACGAACGTTTGGCCTCTGCTCCCACAGCAGAAGAGCAAGGATTGAAAGCTGGTGCTGGACCTGTTCAGCACACAATCACCTTTACATTGGTGCCTCCATCGTTGCTTTCACTGCTAACACTCATACAGGAAAAGCATTTGAATAGAATCAGTCCAGAGGCTGCTCTCTGCTGCGCAGCAACACAGTCAGGTCAGAATGAACAGTGGCATCTGCTCACACGGCAGAAGGACCAGCAGGGAAAGCTAGTGCTGTGTCTCTTCAGCACACAAGCAGCTTTGCAACGGGGTCACCATCATTGCAGTCTCTCCTCGGTTTCATACCTAAAAGTCCATTTGAATCCAAATTCTCAGGTGGTGTCTCTCAGCTGCCCAGCAGCACACTTAGTACAGCACGAACGTTTGGCCTCTGCTCCCACAGCAGAAGAGCCAGGATTGAAAGCTGGTGCTGGACCTGTTCAGCACACAATCCCCTTTACATTGGTGCCTCCATCGTTGCTTTCACTGCTCACTTTCATACAGGAAAAGCATTTGAATAGAATCAGTCCAGAGCCTGCTCCCTGCTGGCAGCAACACAGCACAGAATGAACAGTGGCATCTGCTCACACGGCAGAAGGACCAGCAGGGAAAGCTAGTGCTGTGTCTCTTCAGCACACAAGCAGCTTTGCAACGGGGTCACCATCATTGCAGTCTCTCCTCGGTTTCCTACCTAAAAGTCCAATTGAATCCAAATTCTCAGGTGGTGTCTCTCAGCTGCCCAGTAGCACAGTCAGTACAGCACGAACGTTTGGCCTCTGCTCCCACAGCAGAAGAGCCAGGATTGAAAGCTGGTGCTGGACCTGTTCAGCACACAATCCCCTTTACATTGGTGCCTCCATCGTTGCTTTCACTGCTAACACTCATACCGGAAAAGCATTTGAATAGAATCAGTCCAGAGCCTGCTCTCTGCTGCGCAGCAACACAGTCAGCTCAGAATGAACAGTGGCATCTGCTCACACGGCAGAAGGACCAGCAGGGAAAGCTAGTGCTGTGTCTCTTCAGCACACAAGCAGCTTTGCAACGGGGTCACCATCATTGCAGTCTCTCCTCGGTTTCATACCTAAAAGTCCATTTGAATCCAAATTCTCAGGTGGTGTCGCTCAGCTGCCCAGCAGCACAGTGAGTACAGCACGAACGTTTGGCATCTGCTCCCACAACAGAAGAGCAAGGATTGAAAGCTGGTGCTGGACCTGTTCAGCACACAATCACCTTTACATTGGTGCATCCATCGTTGCTTTCACTGCTCACTTTCATACAGGAAAAGCATTTGAATGGAATCAGTCCAGAGGCTGCTCTCTGCTGCGCAGCAACACAGTCAGCTCAGAATGAACAGTGGCATCTGCTCACACGGCAGAAGGACCAGCAGGGAAATCTAGTGCTGTGTCTCTTCAGCACACAAGCAGCTTTGCAACGGGGTTACCATCATTGCAGTCTCTCCTCGGTTCCATTCCTAAAAGTCCATTTGAATCCAAATTCTCAGGTGGTGTCGCTCAGCTGCCCAGCAGCACAGTGAGTACAGCACGAATGTTTGGCATCTGCTCCCACAACAGAAGAGCAAGGATTGAAAGCTGGTGCTGGACCTGTTCAGCACACAATCCCCTTTACATTGGTGCATCCATCGTTGCTTTCACTGCTCACTTTCATACAGGAAAAGCATTTGAATGGAATCAGTCCAGAGCCTGCTCTCTGCTGCGCAGGAACACAGCCAGCACAGAATGAACAGTGGCATCTGCTCACACGGCAGAAGGATCAGCAGGGAAAGCTAGTGCTGTGTCTCTTCAGCACACAAGCAGCTTTGCAACGGGGTCACCATCATTGCAGTCTCTCCTCGGTTTCCTACCTAAAAGTCCATTTGAATCCAAATTCTCAGGTGGTGTCTCTCAGCTTGCCAGCAGCACAGTGAGTACAGCACGAATGTTTGGCCTCTGCTCCCACAGCAGAAGAGCCAGGATTTAAAGCTGGTGCTGGACCTGTTCAGCACACAATCCCCTTTACATTGGTGCATCCATCGTTGCTTTCACTGCTCACTTTCATACAGGAAAAGCATTTGAATGGAATCAGTCCAGAGCCTGCTCTCTGCTGCGCAGGAACACAGTCAGCACAGAATGAACAGTGGCATCTGCTCACACGGCATAAGGATCAGCAGGGAAAGCTAGTGCTGGGACTCTTCAGAACGCAAGCTGCTTTGTAACGGTGTCACCATCATTGCAGTCTCTCCTCGGTTTCATACCTAAAAGTCCATTTGAATCCAAATTCTCAGGTGGTGTCTCTCAGCTGCCCAGCAGCACAGTTAGTACAGCACGAACGTTTGGCCTCTGCTCCCTCAGCAGAAGAGCCAGGATTGAAAGCTGGTGCTGGACCTGTTCAGCACACAACCCCTTTACATTGGTGCATCCATCGTTGCTTTCACTGCTCACTTTCATACAGGAAAAGCATTTGAATGGAATCAGTCCAGAGGCTTCTCTCTGCTGCGCAGCAACACAGTCAGCACAGAATGAACAGTGGCATCTGCTCACACGGCAGAAGGACCAGCAGGGAAAGTTAGTGCTCTGCTTCTTCAGCACACAAGCTGCTTTGCAACGGGGTTACCATCATTGCAGTCTCTCCTCGGTTTCATACCTAAAAGTCCATTTGAATCCAAATTCTCAGGTGGTGTCTCTCAGCTTGCCAGCAGCACAGTGAGTACAGCACGAATGTTTGGCCTCTGCTCCCACAGCAGAAGAGCCAGGATTGAAAGCTGGTGCTGGACCTGTTCAGCACACAATCCCCTTTACATTGGTGCCTCCATCGTTGCTTTCACTGCTCACTTTCATACAGGAAAAACATTTGAATGGAATCAGTCCAGAGGCTGCTCTCTGCTGCGCAGCAACACAGTCAGCACAGAATGAACAGTGGCATCTGCTCACACGGCAGAAGGACCAGCAGGGAAAGCTAGTGCTCTGCTTCTTCAGCACACAAGCAGCTTTGCAACGGGGTCACCATCATTGCAGTCTCTCCTCGGTTTCATACCTAAAAGTCCATTTGAATCCAAATTCTCAGGTGGTGTCGCTCAGCTGCCCAGCAGCACAGTGAGTACAGCACGAATGTTTGGCATCTGCTCCCACAACAGAAGAGCAAGGATTGAAAGCTGGTGCTGGACCTGTTCAGAACACAATCACCTTTACATTGGTGCATCCATCGTTGCTTTCACTGCTAACTTTCATACAGGAAAAGCATTTGAATGGAATCAGTCCAGAGCCTGCTCTCTGCTGCGCAGCAACACAGTCAGCACAGAATGAACAGAGGCATCTGCTCACACGGCAGAAGGAGCAGCAGGGAAAGCTACTGCTGTGTCTCTTCAGCACACAAGCTGCTTTGCAACGGTGTCACCATCATTGCAGTCTCTCCTCGGTTTCATACCTAAAAGTCCATTTGAATCCAAATTCTCAGGTGGTGTCTCTCAGCTGCCCAGCAGCACAGTGAGTACAGCACGAACGTTTGGCCTCTGCTCCCACAGCAGAAGATATAGGATTGAAAGCTGGTGCTGGACCTCTTCAGCACACAATCACCTTTACATTGGTGCCTCCATCGTTGCTTTCACTGCTCACTTTCATACAGGAAAAGCATTTGAATGGAATCAGTCCAGAGCCTGCTCACTGCTCCGCAGCAACACAGTCAGCACAGAATGAACAGTGGCATCTGCTCCCACGGCAGAAGGACCAGCAGGGAAATCTAGTGCTGTGCTTCTTCAGCACACAAGCAGCTTTGCAACGGGGTTACCATCATTGCAGTCTCTCCTCGGTTCAGTTCCTAAAAGTCCATTTGAATCCAAATTCTCAGGTGGTGTCGCTCAGCTGCCCAGCAGCACAGTGAGTAGAGAATGAACGTTTGGGATCTGCTCCCACAGCAGAAGAGCTAGGATTGAAAGCTGGTGCTGGACCTGTTCAGCACACAATCACCTTTACATTGGTTCCTCCATCGCTGCTTTCACTGCTAACACTCATACAGGAAAAGCATTTGAATGGAATCAGTCCAGAGCCTGCTCCCTGCTGGCAGCAACACAGCACAGAATGAACAGTGGCATCTGCTCACACGGCAGAAGGACCAGCAGGGAAAGCTAGTGCTGGGCCTCTTCAGCACACAAGCAGATTTTCAACGGTGTCACCATCATTCCAGTCTCTCCTCGGTTTCATACCTAAAAGTCCATTTGAATCCAAATTCTCAGGTGGTGTCGCTCAGCTGCCCAGCAGCACAGTGAGTACAGCACGAATGTTTGGCATCTGCTCCCACAACAGAAGAGCAAGGATTGAAAGCTGGTGCTGGACCTGTTCAGCACACAATCCCCTTTACATTGGTGCATCCATCGTTGCTTTCACTGCTCACTTTCATACAGGAAAAGCATTTGAATGGAATCAGTCCAGAGCCTGCTCTCTGCTGCGCAGGAACACAGTCAGCACAGAATGAACAGTGGCATCTGCTCACACGGCAGAAGGATCAGCAGGGAAAGCTAGTGCTGGGACTCTTCAGAACGCAAGCTGCTTTGTAACGGTGTCACCATCATTGCAGTCTCTCCTCGGTTTCCTACCTAAAAGTCCATTTGAATCCAAATTCTCAGGTGGTGTCTCTCAGCTTGCCAGCAGCACAGTGAGTACAGCACGAATGTTTGGCCTCTGCTCCCACAGCAGAAGAGCCAGGATTCAAAGCTGGTGCTGGACCTGTTCAGCACACAATCCCCTTTACATTGGTGCCTCCATCGTTGCTTTCACTGCTCACTTTCATACAGGAAAAGCATTTGAATGGAATCAGTCCAGAGCCTGCTCTCTGCTGCGCAGAAACACAGTCAGCACAGAATGAACAGTGGCATCTGCTCACACGGCAGAAGGACCAGCAGGGAAAGCTAGTGCTGTGTCTCTTCAGCACACAAGCAGCTTTGCAACGGGGTTACCATCATTGCAGTCTCTCCTCGGTTTCATACCTAAAAGTCCATTTGAATCCAAATTCTCAGGTGGTCTCAGCTGCCCAGCAGTACAGTGAGTACAGCACGAACGATTGGCCTCTGCTCCCACAGCAGAAGAGCCAGGATTGAAAGCTGGTGCTGGACCTGTTCAGCACACAATCACCTTTACATTGGTGCCTCCATCGTTGCTTTCACTGCTCACTTTCATACAGGAAAAGCATTTGAATGGAATCAGTCCAGAGCCTGCTCTCTGCTGCGCAGCAACACAGTCAGCACAGAATGAACAGAGGCATCTGCTCCCACGGCAGAAGGACCAGCAGGGAAAGTTAGTGCTCTGCTTCTTCAGCACACAAGCAGCTTTGCAACGGGGTTACCATCATTTTAGTCTCTCCTCGGTTTCATGCCTAAAAGTCCATTTGAATCCGAATTCTCAGGTGGTGTCTCTCAGCTGCCCAGCAGCACAGTGAGCACAGCACGAACGTTTGGCCTCTGCTCCCACAGCAGAAGAGCCAGGATTGAAAGCTGGTGCTGGACCTGTTCAGCACACAATCCCCTTTACATTGGTGCCTCCATCGTTGCTTTCACTGCTCACTTTCATACAGGGAAAGCTTTTGAATAGAATCAGTCCAGAGCCTGCTCCCTGCTGGCAGCAACACAGCACAGAATGAACAGTGGCATCTGCTCACACGGCAGAAGGACCAGCAGGGAAAGCTAGTGCTCTGCTTCTTCAGCACACAAGCAGATTTGCAACGGGGTCACCATCATTGCAGTCTCTCCTCGGTTTCATACCTAAAAGTCCATTTGAATCCAAATTCTCAGGTGGTGTCTCTCAGCTGCCCAGCAGCACAGTGAGTACAGCACGAACGTTTGGCCTCTGCTCCCACGGCAGAAGAGCCAGGATTGAAAGCTGGTGCTGGACTTGTTCAGCACACAATCCCCTTTACATTGGTGCCTCCATCGTTGCTTTCACTGCTCACATTCATTCAGGAAAAGCATTTGAAAGGAATCAGTCCAGAGCCTGCTCTCTGCTGCGCAGCAACACAGTCAGCACAGAATGAACAGTGGCATCTGCTCACACGGCAGAAGGACCAGCAGGGAAAGCTATCGCTGGGCCTCTTCAGAACGCAAGCTGCTTTGCAACGGTGTCACCATCATTGCAGTCTCTCCTCGGTTTCATACCTAAAAGTCCATTTGAATCCAAATTCTCAGGTGGTGTCGCTCAGCTGCCCAGCAGCACAGTGAGTACAGCACGAATGTTTGGCATCTGCTCCCACAACAGAAGAGCAAGGATTGAAAGCTGGTGCTGGACCTGTTCAGAACACAATCACCTTTACATTGGTGCATCCATCGTTGCTTTCACTGCTAACTTTCATACAGGAAAAGCATTTGAATGGAATCAGTCCAGAGCCTGCTCTCTGCTGCGCAGCAACACAGTCAGCACAGAATGAACAGAGGCATCTGCTCACACGGCAGAAGGACCAGCAGGGAAAGCTACTGCTGTGTCTCTTCAGCACACAAGCTGCTTTGCAACGGTGTCACCATCATTGCAGTCTCTCCTCGGTTTCATACCTAAAAGTCCATTTGAATCCAAATTCTCAGGTGGTGTCTCTCAGCTGCCCAGCAGCACAGTGAGTACAGCACGAACGTTTGGCCTCTGCTCCCACAGCAGAAGATATAGGATTGAAAGCTGGTGCTGGACCTCTTCAGCACACAATCACCTTTCCATTGGTGCCTCCATCGTTGCTTTCACTGCTCACTTTCATACAGGAAAAGCATTTGAATGGAATCAGTCCAGAGCCTGCTCACTGCTCCGCAGCAACACAGTCAGCACAGAATGAACAGTGGCATCTGCTCCCACGGCAGAAGGACCAGCAGGGAAATCTAGTGCTGTGTCTCTTCAGCACACAAGCAGCTTTGCAACGGGGTTACCATCATTGCAGTCTCTCCTCGGTTCCATTCCTAAAAGTCCATTTGAATCCAAATTCTCAGGTGGTGTCGCTCAGCTGCCCAGCAGCACAGTGAGTAGAGAATGAACGTTTGGGATCTGCTCCCACAGCAGAAGAGCTAGGATTGAAAGCTGGTGCTGGACCTGTTCAGCACACAATCACCTTTACATTGGTTCCTCCATCGCTGCTTTCACTGCTAACACTCATACAGGAAAAGCATTTGAATGGAATCAGTCCAGAGCCTGCTCCCTGCTGGCAGCAACACAGCACAGAATGAACAGTGGCATCTGCTCACACGGCAGAAGGACCAGCAGGGAAAGCTAGTGCTGGGCCTCTTCAGCACACAAGCAGATTTTCAACGGTGTCACCATCATTCCAGTCTCTCCTCGGTTTCATACCTAAAAGTCCATTTGAATCCAAATTCTCAGGTGGTGTCGCTCAGCTGCCCAGCAGCACAGTGAGTACAGCACGAATGTTTGGCATCTGCTCCCACAACAGAAGAGCAAGGATTGAAAGCTGGTGCTGGACCTGTTCAGCACACAATCCCCTTTACATTGGTGCATCCATCGTTGCTTTCACTGCTCACTTTCATACAGGAAAAGCATTTGAATGGAATCAGTCCAGAGCCTGCTCTCTGCTGCGCAGGAACACAGTCAGCACAGAATGAACAGTGGCATCTGCTCACACGGCAGAAGGATCAGCAGGGAAAGCTAGTGCTGGGACTCTTCAGAACGCAAGCTGCTTTGTAACGGTGTCACCATCATTGCAGTCTCTCCTCGGTTTCCTACCTAAAAGTCCATTTGAATCCAAATTCTCAGGTGGTGTCTCTCAGCTTGCCAGCAGCACAGTGAGTACAGCACGAATGTTTGGCCTCTGCTCCCACAGCAGAAGAGCCAGGATTGAAAGCTGGTGCTGGACCTGTTCAGCACACAATCCCCTTTACATTGGTGCCTCCATCGTTGCTTTCACTGCTCACTTTCATACAGGGAAAGCTTTTGAATAGAATCAGTCCAGAGCCTGCTCCCTGCTGGCAGCAACACAGCACAGAATGAACAGTGGCATCTGCTCACACGGCAGAAGGACCAGCAGGGAAAGCTAGTGCTCTGCTTCTTCAGCACACAAGCAGATTTGCAACGGGGTCACCATCATTGCAGTCTCTCCTCGGTTTCATACCTAAAAGTCCATTTGAATCCAAATTCTCAGGTGGTGTCTCTCAGCTGCCCAGCAGCACAGTGAGTACAGCACGAACGTTTGGCCTCTGCTCCCACGGCAGAAGAGCCAGGATTGAAAGCTGGTGCTGGACTTGTTCAGCACACAATCCCCTTTACATTGGTGCCTCCATCGTTGCTTTCACTGCTCACATTCATTCAGGAAAAGCATTTGAAAGGAATCAGTCCAGAGCCTGCTCTCTGCTGCGCAGCAACACAGTCAGCACAGAATGAACAGTGGCATCTGCTCACACGGCAGAAGGACCAGCAGGGAAAGCTATCGCTGGGCCTCTTCAGAACGCAAGCTGCTTTGCAACGGTGTCACCATCATTGCAGTCTCTCCTCGGTTTCATACCTAAAAGTCCATTTGAATCCAAATTCTCAGGTGGTGTCGCTCAGCTGCCCAGCAGCACAGTGAGTACAGCACGAACGTTTGGCCTCTGCTCCCACAGCAGAAGAGCAAGGATTGAAAGCTGGTGCTGGACCTGTTCAGCACACAATCCCCTTTACATTGGTGCCTCCATCGTTGCTTTCACTGCAAACACTCATACAGGAAAAGCATTTGAATGGAATCAGTCCAGAGCCTGCTCCCTGCTGGCAGCAACACAGCACAGAATGAACAGTGGCATCTGCTCACACGGCAGAAGGACCAGCAGGGAAAGCTAGTGCTGGGCCTCTTCAGCACACAAGCAGATTTTCAACGGTGTCACCATCATTACAGTCTCTCCTCGGTTACATAACTAAAAGTCCATTTGAATCCAAATTCTCAGGTGGTGTTTCTCAGCTTGCCAGCAGCACAGTGAGTACAGCACGAACGTTTGGCATCTGCTCCCACGGCAGAAGAGCCAGGATTGAAAGCTGGTGCTGGACCTGTTCAGCACACAATCACCTTTACATTGGTGCCTCCATCGTTGCTTTCACTGCTCACTTTCATACAGGAAAAGCATTTGAATGGAATCAGTCCAGAGCCTGCTCTCTGCTGCGCAGCAACACAGTCAGCACAGAATGAACAGTGGCATCTGCTCACACGGCAGAAGGATCATCAGGGAAAGCTAGTGCTGGGACTCTTCAGAACGCAAGCTGCTTTGCAACGGTGTCACCATCATTGCAGTCTCTCCTCGGTTTCATACCTAAAAGTCCATTTGAATCCAAATTCTCAGGTGGTGTCTCTCAGCTGCCCAGAAGCACAGTGAGTACAGCACGAACGTTTGGCCTCTGCTCCCACAGCAGAAGAGCCAGGATTGAAAGCTGGTGCTGGACCTGTTCAGCACACAATCACTTTTACATTGGTGCCTCCATCGTTGCTTTCACTGCTCACTTTCATACAGGAAAAGCATTTGAATGGAATCAGTCCAGAGGCTGCTCTCTGCTCCGCAGCAACACAGTCAGCACAGAATAAACAGTGGCATCTGCTCACACGGCAGAAGGACCAGCAGGGAAAGCTAGTGCTGTGTCTCTTCAGCACACAAGCAGCTTTGCAACGGGGTTACCATCATTGCAGTCTCTCCTCGGTTTCATACCCAAAAGTCCATTTGAATCCAAATTCTCAGGTGGTGTCTCTCAGCTGCCCAGCAGCACAGTTAGTACAGCACGAACGTTTGGCCTCTGCTCCCACAGCAGAAGAGCCAGGATTGAAAGCTGGTGCTGGACCTGTTCAGAACACAATCACCTTTACATTGGTGCATTCATCGTTGCTTTCACTGCTCACTTTCATAGAGGAAAAGCATTTGAATGGAATCAGTCCAGAGGCTGCTCTCTGCTGCGCAGCAACACAGCACAGAATGAACAGTGGCATCTGCTCCCACGGCAGAAGGACCAGCAGGGAAAGTTAGTGCTCTGCTTCTTCAGCACACAAGCAGCTTTGCAACGGGGTCACCATCATTGCAGTCTCTCCTCGGTTTCATACCTAAAAGTCCATTTGAATCCAAATTCTCAGGTGGTCTCAGCTGCCCAGCAGCACAGTGAGTACAGCATGAACGTTTGGCATCTGCTCCCACAGCAGAAGAGCCAGGATTGAAAGCTGGTGCTGGACCTGTTCAGCACTCAATCACCTTTACATTGGTGCCTCCATCGTTGCTTTCACTGCTCACTTTCATACAGGAAAAGCATTTGAATGGAATCAGTCCAGAGCCTGCTCTCTGCTGCGCAGCAAAACAGTCAGCACAGAATGAACAGTGGCATCTGCTCACACGGCAGAAGGACCAGCAGGGAAAGCTAGTGCTGTGTCTCTTCAGCACACAAGCAGCTTTGCAACGGGGTCACCATCATTGCAGTCTCTCCTCGGATTCTTACCTAAAAGTCCATTTGAATCCAAATTCTCAGGTGGTGTCTCTCAGCTGCCCAGCAGCACAGTGAGTACAGCACGAACGTTTGGCCTCTGCTCCCACAGCAGAAGAGCCAGGATTGAAAGCTGGTGCTGGACCTGTTCAGCACACAATCACCTTTACATTGGTGCCTCCATCGTTGCTTTCACTGCTAACACTCATACAGGAAAAGCATTTGAATAGAATCCGTCCAGAGCCTGCTCCCTGCTGGCAGCAACACAGCACAGAATGAACAGTGGCATCTGCTCACACGGCAGAAGGACCAGCAGGGAAAGCTCGGGCTGTGTCTCTTCAGCACACAAGCAGCTTTGCAACGGGGTCACCATCATTGCAGTCTCTCCTCGGTTTCCTACCTAAAAGTCCAATTGAATCCAAATTCTCAGGTGGTGTCTCTCAGCTGCCCAGCAGCACAGTTAGTACAGCACGAACGTTTGGCCTCTGCTCCCACAGCAGAAGAGCCAGGATTGAAAGCTGGTGCTGGACCTGTTCAGCACACAATCCCCTTTACATTGGTGCCTCCATCGTTGCTTTCCCTGCTCACTTTCATACAGGAAAAGCATTTGAATGGAATCAGTCCAGAGCCTGCTCTCTGCTGCGCAGGAACACAGTCAGCACAGAATGAACAGTGGCATCTGCTCACACGGCAGAAGGACCAGCAGGGAAAGCTAGTGCTGTGTCTCTTCAGCACACAAGCAGCTTTGCAACGGGGTCACCATCATTGCAGTCTCTCCTCGGTTTCCTACCTAAAAGTCCATTTGAATCCAAATTCTCAGGTGGTGTCTCTCAGCTGCCCAGCAGCACAGTTAGTACAGCACGAAGGTTTGGCCTCTGCTCCCACAGCAGAAGAGCCAGGATTGAAAGCTGGTGCTGGACCTGTTCAGCACACAATCCCCTTTACATTGGTGCCTCCATCGTTGCTTTAACTGCTCACTTTCATACAGGAAAAGCATTTGAATAGAATCAGTCCAGAGCCTGCTCCCTGCTGGCAGCAACACAGCACAGAATGAACAGTGGCATCTGCTCACACGGCAGAAGGACCAGCAGGGAAAGCTAGTGCTGTGTCTCTTCAACACACAAGCAGCTTTGCAACGGGGTCACCATCATTGCAGTCTCTCCTCGGATTCCTACCTAAAAGTCCATTTGAATCCAAATTCTCAGGTGGTCTCAGCTGCCCAGCAGCACAGTTAGTACAGCACGAACGTTTGGCCTCTGCTCCCACAGCAGAAGAGCCAGGATTGAAAGCTGGTGCTGGACCTGTTCAGCACACAATCCCCTTTACATTGGTGCATCCATCGTTGCTTTCACTGCTCACTTTCATACAGGAAAAGCATTTGAATGGTATCAGTCCAGAGCCTGCTCTCTGCTGCGCAGGAACACAGTCAGCACAGAATGAACAGTGGCATCTGCTCACACGGCACAAGGACCAGCAAGGAAAGCTAGTGCTCTGCTTCTTCAGCGCACAAGCAGCTTTGCAACGGGGTCACCATCATTGCAGTCTCCCCTCGGTTTCATACCTAAAAGTCCATTTGAATCCAAATACTCAGGTGGTCTCTCTCAGCTGCCCAGCAGCAAAGTGAGAACAGCACGAACGTTTGGCCTCTGCTTCCACAGCAGAAGAGCCAGGATTGAAAGCTGGTGCTGGACTTGTTCAGCATACAATGCCCTTTACATTGGTGCCTCCATCGATTCTTTCACTGCTCACTTTCATACAGGAAAAGCATTTGAATGGAATCAGTCCAGAGCCTGCTCTCTGCTGCGCAGGAACACAGTCAGCACAGAATGAACAGTGGCATCTGCTCACACGGCAGAAGGAGCAGCAGGGAAAGCTAGTGCTCTGCTTCTTCAGCACACAAGCAGCTTTGCAACGGGGTCACCATCATTGCAGTCTCTCCTCGGTTTCCTACCTAAAAGTCCATTTGAATCCAAATTCTCAGGTGGTGTCTCTCAGCTGCCCAGCAGCACAGTTAGTACAGCACGAAGGTTTGGCCTCTGCTCCCACAGCAGAAGAGCCAGGATTGAAAGCTGGTGCTGGACCTGTTCAGCACACAATCACCTTTACATTGGTGCCTCCATCGTTGCTTTCACTGCTAACACTCATACAGGAAAAGCATTTGAATAGAATCCGTCCAGAGCCTGCTCCCTGCTGGCAGCAACACAGCACAGAATGAACAGTGGCATCTGCTCACACGGCAGAAGGACCAGCAGGGAAAGCTAGTGCTGTGTCTCTTCAGCACACAAGCAGCTTTGCAACGGGGTCACCATCATTGCAGTCTCTCCTCGGTTTCCTACCTAAAAGTCCAATTGAATCCAAATTCTCAGGTGGTGTCTCTCAGCTGCCCAGCAGCACAGTTAGTACAGCACGAACGTTTGGCCTCTGCTCCCACAGCAGAAGAGCCAGGATTGAAAGCTGGTGCTGGACCTGTTCAGCACACAATCCCCTTTACATTGGTGCCTCCATCGTTGCTTTCACTGCTCACTTTCATACAGGAAAAGCATTTGAATAGAATCAGTCCAGAGCCTGCTCTCTGCTGCGCAGGAACACAGTCAGCACAGAATGAACAGTGGCATCTGCTCACACGGCAGAAGGAGCAGCAGGGAAAGCTAGTGCTGTGTCTCTTCAGCACACAAGCAGCTTTGCAACGGGGTCACCATCATTGCAGTCTCTCCTCGGTTTCCTAGCTAAAAGTCCATTTGAATCCAAATTCTCAGGTGGTGTCTCTCAGCTGCCCAGCAGCACAGTTAGTACAGCACGAAGGTTTGGCCTCTGCTCCCACAGCAGAAGAGCCAGGATTGAAAGCTGGTGCTGGACCTGTTCAGCACACAATCCCCTTTACATTGGTGCCTCCATCGTTGCTTTCACTGCTCACTTTCATACAGGAAAAGCATTTGAATAGAATCAGTCCAGAGCCTGCTCCCTGCTGCGCAGCAACACAGCACAGAATGAACAGTAGCATCTGCTCACACGGCAGAAGGAGCAGCAGGGAAAGCTAGTGCTCTGCTTCTTCAGCACACAAGCAGCTTTGCAACGGGGTCACCATCATTGCAGTCTCTCCTCGGTTTCATACCTAAAAGTCCATTTGAATCCAAATTCTCAGGTGGTGTCTCTCAGCTGCCCAGTAGCACAGTGAGTACAGCACGAACGTTTGGCCTCTGCTCCCACAGCAGAAGAGCAAGGATTGAAAGCTGGTGCTGGACCTGTTCAGCACACAATCACCTTTACATTGGTGCCTCCATCGTTGCTTTCACTGCTAACACTCATACAGTAAAAGCATTTGAATAGAATCCGTCCAGAGCCTGCTCCCTGCTGGCAGCAACACAGCACAGAATGAACAGTGGCATCTGCTCACACGGCAGAAGGACCAGCAGGGAAAGCTCGGGCTGTGTCTCTTCAGCACACAAGCAGCTTTGCAACGGGGTTACCATCATTGCAGTCTCTCCTCGGTTTCCTACCTAAAAGTCCAATTCAATCCAAATTCTCATGTGGTGTCTCTCAGCTGCCCAGCAGCACAGTGAGTACAGCACGAACGTTTGGCCTCTGCTCCCACAGCAGAAGAGCCAGGATTGAAAGCTGGTGCTGGACCTGTTCAGCACACAATCCCCTTTACATTGGTGCATCCATCGTTGCTTTCACTGCTCACTTTCATACAGGAAAAGCATTTGAATGGAATCAGTCCAGAGCCTGCTCTCTGCTGCACAGGAACACAGTCAGCACAGAATGAACAGTGGCATCTGCTCACACGGCAGAAGGACCAGCAGGGAAAGCTAGTGCTATGTCTCTTCAGCACACAAGCAGCTTTGCAACGGGGTCACCATCATTGCAGTCTCTCCTCGGTTTCCTACCTAAAAGTCCATTTGAATCCAAATTCTCAGGTGGTGTCTCTCAGCTGCCCAGCAGCACAGTTAGTACAGCACGAACGTTTGGCCTCTGCCTCCCACAGCAGAAGAGCCAGGATTGAAAGCTGGTGCTGGACCTGTTCAGCACACAATCCCCTTTACATTGGTGCCTCCATCGTTGCTTTCACTGCTCACTTTCATACAGGAAAAGCATTTGAATGGAATCAGTCCAGAGCCTGCTCTCTGCTGCGCAGGAACACAGTCAGCACAGAATGAACAGTGGCATCTGCTCACACGGCAGAAGGAGCAGCAGGGAAAGCTAGTGCTCGCCTCTTCAGCACACAAGCAGCTTTGCAACGGGGTCACCATCATTGCAGTCTCTCCTCGGTTTCATACCTAAAAGTCCATTTGAATCCAAATTCTCAGGTGGTCTCTCCAGCTGCCCAGAGCACAGTGTGTACAGCACGAACGTTTGGCCTCTGCTCCCCATGCAGAAGAGCCAGGATTGAAAGCTGGTGCTGGACCTGTTCAGCGCACAATCACCTTTTACATTGGTGCCTCCATCGTTACTTTCACTGCTAACACTCATACCGGAAAAGCATTTGAATAGAATCAGTCCAGAGCCTGCTCTCTGCTGCGCAGGAACACAGTGCTCAGAATGAACAGTGGCATCTGCTCACACGGGAGAAGGACCAGCAGGGAAAGCTAGTGCTGTGTCCTCTTCAGCACACAAGCAGCTTTGCAACGGGGTCACCATCATTGCAGTCTCTCCTCGGTTTCATACCTAAAAGTCCATTTGAATCCAAATTCTCAGGTGGTGTTTCAGCTGCCCAGCAGCACAGTGAGTACAGCACGAACGTTTGGCCTCTGCTCCCACAGCAGAAGAGCAAGGATTGAAAGCTGGTGCTGGACCTGTTCAGCACACAATCACCTTTACATTGGTGCCTCCATCAGTTGCTTTCACTGCTCACATTCATACAGGAAAAGCATTTGAATAGAATCCGTCCAGAGCCTGCTCCCTGCTGGCAGCAACACAGCACAGAATGAACAGTGGCATCTGCTCACACGGCAGAAGGACCAGCAGGGAAAGCTAGTGCTGTGTCTCTTCAGCACACAAGCAGCTTTGCAACGGGGTCTCCATCATTGC